>NC_057809.1:407306068-407606068 GCF_018294505.1 Triticum aestivum | reverse complement strand
AGACTGACTACGACGCAACACGCAAGCATGGACGTGACATGGGTTCCTCATCCGGTGCTGGTCTTCAGAAGCGCCGCGTGTGGGTACCCAACACCGCCCTGCCACCCAGGTTCACACCGAGGCCATCCTTCCAGGCGCCTCGCCCCGCTCAACAGTCTGCTCCAGCCAAGCCCTATGGGGGTCCAACCAATAATGCTCCTCCACGTACCAGTTCCGTGACTTGTTTCAAGTGTGGGGAATCTGGTCACTATATGCGGGAGTGCCCCCAGACCAACCCCAATCAATCTGCTAAAGCTGTTGGCCGTGGCAAGCCGACAGGGAAAGTATTCCACGCTAAACCGGTCACCGCTTCACGTGGCCAGGTCAATTGTATCTCTGCCGAAGAAGCTCAAGAAGATCCCAACGTCGTTCTTGGTACGCTTCTTGTTAATTGCCACCCGGCATCTGTTCTTTTCGATACAGGAGCCTCTCATTCTTTTATATCTGAAAATTATGCTCGTTTGCATAACGTTGCATTCTGTGACTTGCCATCCTCCATGGTAATTCAAACTCCGGGATCCAAATGGCAAACTTCTAGAGTAAGCCATGGAAATGAAATCCAAGTCGATAGACTTGTTTTCCTCGCATCTTTGATAGCCCTTAAATCTTCAGATATTAATATCATTTTGGGTATGGACTGGATGTCAGCTCATCAAGCCAAAATTGATTGCTTCTCTAGGACCGTTCAACTCACCATCCTTCGGGGAAGATAGTCAATGTTTTGACTCGAATAGCCAAGCGACAATTATATTCTCTTAACGCCAGCCCTTTGCCAGACCTTGAGGACGTTTCGGTAGTCCGTGACTTTCCGGATGTCTTTCCAGAGGAATTGCCAGGTGTTCCACCTGACAGGGATGTTGAGTTCGTAATAGACCTCATCCCCGGAACCGTTCCGATTGCTAGAAGACCTTACAAAATGGCACCCCTAGAACTAGCCGAGCTTAAGAAACAACTCGATGAATCCTTGAAAAAGGGTTTCATCCGACCTAGCTCATCTCCGTGGGCTTGCCCTGTCCTATTCGTCAAGAAGAAAGATGGTACGGACCGGATGGTTGTAGATTACCGACCTGTCAATTTGGTCAAAATCAAAAACAAATATCCACTTCCCAGGATCAACGACCTGTATGATCAGCTCGCTGGATCCTCAGTCTTCTCTAAGATGGATTTGAGGTTGGGCTACCATCAAATCAAAATCAGAAACGGGGACATTCCTAAAACGGCCTTTGTTACTCGTTATGGCCAATACGAGTACACCGTCATGTCCTTCGGATTAACCAACGCTCCAGCCACTTTTTCTCGGTTAATGAACTCAATCTTCATGGAGTATTTGGATAAATTCGTCGTAGTTTATCTCGATGATATACTCATCTACTCCAAGAACGAGGAAGAACATGCCGAACATCTAAGGCTAGTGTTGAAGAAACTTCGAGAGCATCGCCTTTATGCCAAATTTTCTAAATGTGAATTCTGGTTATCAGAAGTGACCTATCTGGGTCATGTAATATCTGGTAAAGGTATTGCTGTTAACCCTGAGCGAGTTCAAGCCGTCCTTGATTGGACTCCACCCGAATCGGTCAAGCAAGTTCGGAGTTTTCTAGGCTTAGCGAGCTATTGTCGTCGCTTTGTCGAGAACTTCTCCAAGGTTGCCAAACCTCTAACTGAACTCCTCAAGAAAGATAAGAAGTTCGAATGGACTCCACAATGTGAGCACAGTTTTCAGGAACTGAAAAGACGCCTGACCTCTGCTCCCGTGCTGGTACCGCCAGACTTCTCCAAGGACTTTGTTATCTACTGCGACGCCTCGCGACAAGGACTAGGTTGCATTCTTATGCAAGATCGACACGTAATTGCTTACGCTTCACGGCAATTGCACCCACATGAGGAGAATTATCCTACTCATGATTTAGAACTTGCAGCCGTAGTCTATGCACTTAAGACCTGGCGACATTACCTTCTCGGTAATCGTTGCGAAATATTTACTGATCACCAAAGTCTGAAGTACATCTTCACCCAACCGGATCTTAATCTCAGGCAAAGACGTTGGGTTGAATTGATCACAGACTTCGACTTAGGGATAACCTATACCCCAGGGAAAGCCAACGTCATGGCTGATGCGCTAAGTCGTAAATCTTATTGTAACAACCTGATGTTACAACGAAGTCAACCGCTTCTCCATGAGGAATTTCGAAAGCTTAACCTTCACATTGTTCCTCAAGGTTTTCTCTCCACCTTGGTGGCAAAACCTACCCTTACGGATCAAATTATCAAAGCACAGAAGGTAGATCCGGGAATCTCCCGCATCAAGAGAAACATTCAGAAGGGAATTGCGAATTGCTTCTCCGTTAATGATCAAGGAGTCGTATACTTCGGGGATCGACTAGTGGTTCCCAAGGTGCGTAACCTGAGGCGATTGATCCTTAAGGAAGCTCATGAATCTCCTCTCACCATTCATCCCGGTAGCACAAAAATGTATCAGGACCTACGCCAGAGGTTCTGGTGGACTAGGATGAAGAGAGAAATTGCTCAGTATATTGCAAATTGCGACGTCTGTCATCGTGTAAAAGCAGAGCATCAACGGCCTGCTGGCACCCTTCAACCCTTAGCTATTCCTGAATGGAAATGGGATAAAATTGGTATGGATTTCATTACCGGTTTTCCCAGAACCAAAAGAGGGAATAATGCTATTTTCGTCGTGGTCGATCGTCTTTCCAAAGTAGCTCATTTCTTACCTGTTCGTGAGAGTATAACCGCTAGCCAACTGGCAGACTTATACATCTCCCGAATAGTGTCCCTCCATGGTGTTCCTTTGGAAATCAATTCGGATCGAGGAAGTCTTTTCACCTCTCGATTTTGGGAAAGTTTCCAAAATGCTATGGGAACTCGTCTCTCCTTTAGCACCGCTTTCCACCCTCAGTCAAGTGGTCAAGTGGAACGCGTCAACCAAATTCTAGAAGACATGCTTCGAGCCTCTGTTATCTCTTTCGGAATGGACTGGGAGAAGTGCCTTCCATTTGCCGAATTTGCTTACAACAACAGCTATCAATCTAGCTTGGGTAAAGCCCCTTTTGAAGTTCTCTATGGACGACGATGTCGAACACCCCTTAACTGGTCAGAAACCGGGGAAAGACAATTCTTTGGCCCGGATATGATTCAGGAAGCAGAAGAACAAGTTCGTATCGTTCGTGAGAAGTTGAAAACAGCCCAATCTCGTCAAAAGAGTCAATATGACCGAAAACATAAGGCTATGACTTTCGAGGTTGACGAGAAGGCTTATCTTCGGGTCACCCCTCTGAAGGGAACCCATCGCTTCGGTATCAAAGGCAAATTGGCTCCTCGTTACATTGGACCTTTTCGCATTCTTGCCAAACGAGGAGAAGTTGCCTACCAATTGGAACTACCTCCGCACCTCTCCAGAGTTCACGATGTCTTCCACGTTTCTCAACTCAGGCGTTGCTTCTCGGATCCTATCCGTGAAGTGGACCACGAAACGCTTGATCTCCAAGATAATCTTACATATCGGGAGTACCCCATTCGTATCCTCGATCAAGCCGAGCGTACCACCCGACGTCATAATATCAAGTTTCTCAAGGTTCAATGGTTGCACCATTCTGAAGATGAAGCAACTTGGGAAAGGGAGGATCGTCTTCGACTTGAATACCCCGCCTTCTTCTCGGAGGAACCCAAATCTCGGGACGAGATTCTTTTGAGTGGGGGTGAGTTGTCACACCCTAGCTAGTCATGCATTAGAGTGCTGCATCATGTTTACTCTTTCATCAGAAACTTGAAATGGGGATGACAGAACCCCCAGTCCCCTCTGAAACCAACTAGGGTTTACTAAAATAATTTTCAATGAACCTGAAATGCCCTTCTAAAATGCCCATCATTTTTGCCTTGGTTCAGAACCTCTGCCAAAAGTGGTGCACATTTTCCTAGGCCATCCTAGGGTTTTGAATTAAATCATAGCTATTTGAATTTGGGCATTTAAAATTATATAAAATATTTAAATGCTCAAATATCTCCAAACTAAAATGTTTCATGTTGGAAATAATCCAACCATGAGCCAGGAGTTGTTTGGTGATTTTTGGAGTTGCCTAGGTATTTTATTTAATTCAACAAAGTTGCAGAAGTATTAAATAAAACAGAAAACAGAAAAGAGAGGGAGAAAGACTTACCTGTGCGGCCCAGCCAGCCGGCCGGCCCAGCCAGCGACCGACCCAGCCCAGCACTGTAGCTCCCCGTCGTCTTCCTCCCCACGCCCCGAAGCTGCTGCGTGCTCGCGCGCGCGCGGCCGCGCGGCCACCTCCTGCTTGCCGACGCCCTCCTGGCCGCGTGGACGACGCCCGCAGCCCGTCCCGATTCCCCCTCCTCTCTCTCACTCTCCCTGGCTCTCTCCTTCCTCTCTCTCGCTCTCTCTCTCGCTCGGCCGAACACGACCGTCGCCGCCGTTCGCCTTAGCCACTGTCTCCGACCACCCCTCGCTCCCCCGACCAGCTCAGGAGCTCCGCCTCGACTCCCTCTTCCTCCCCACCGCTCCACGAGTCCCCGGAAGCCCTGCATCGCCGCCACGTCGCCGTTCCCCTCTTCGGGCTCCGATCACCGTCGCCGACGAATTCGCCGTCTCCAGCGCGTCCCCGAGCCCGTTTCGACGCCCACTGCAACCGCGGTGAGCTACGCCACCGTTTCCCCCTTCTTCCCTGCTCTCTCCCGACCCCTAGGCCCTAGCCCCACCGCGGCCGAAAGCTTCACGCCGCCGGCGATGTCGCCGTCGTGGCCACGGTCGCCGTAGCGCCCAACCGAGCTCACCATCGTGCTCCACATCTCACTAGGAGCACGTAGCACGCTCCAACACCCCCCCTAACGCCCTGCAACACCGTTCCCGTGCACGACCGAACCCCGGCGGCCGCAACCGAGCTCGCCGCCGTCGACTCCGGCCACCCCGACCCCAACGGACTCCGCCAAGAGCCGCGGGTCGTCCTCAGCTTCACTCCGGTGGCCTCCGCGGTTCATTTGGTGGCCGAAACGACCAAAACCACTATCGCCGCCGCACTGTTGGTCGCCGCCGGCCAGAACTCCGGCGAGCTGACGTGGCCTAGTTAATTAGCCACTAACCCACCACCTACTGACGCTGACAAGTGGGCCCCAGGGCTTAGTCAAAGCTAACCAGCCCGGGTCAACACGGGATTAGCCCCTGTGTCACTGACGTGTGGACCCCACACGTCAGGTTTGACCCGAGCCAGCCCTGTTGACCTGCTGATGTCACTGTGACGTCAGGCTGACGCAGTAATTGAATTTCTGGATTTAAATTAAATCAGGAAATTCCAGAATATTAGTTAAACTTCAAAAATTCATAACTTTTATTCTGTAACTCCAAATTGGACAAATTATATATGAAAAATGATCAGAAAAATCCAATCTATCCATCTGTACTATTTTCATGCATGATCAAACAAGTTAAATTGATGTTTTAATCAGAACAAGGAAAAGCACTTTAAAAGGCCATAATTGAATTTGGAATTTGAATCTTTGATTCAAATTTGCTCAAACACTTCTGGCTTTAGTTGCATTAGCCCAACACACTCATATTGCCATGTTTCATGCATGCATCATATTGTTGCACATTGTTTGGTGATGCCTGTGTATCGTTATCCTTTGCGATAGGATCTGTCCCCGAGGAGTACCGTGATTACCCTAACGAAGAACCGTATCCGTGCAACGAACCATCAGGCAAGCAACCAACCATTTGATCATATCGATACAATCCCATGTTCTCGCTCCTGCTCTCTTTTACTGCATTAAGACAACGCGATTCAAACTGCTGTGTGCTACGGTAGTTGAACCCATTTCCTCTGCATGACCTGTCATTGCCACAGTAACTAGATGAAACCCACTAGCATGTGTAGGAGTTGATTGAGCCATATGTATGTGTTGTTCCTACCTTGCTATGCCTGCTATGCTTAGAGTTGTGTCAGGTCTGGTTCATCTGGGTGATGGGCTAGAGTGAAATGATTATGTCGGTAATGGGAGTGGTGTGGTGAACACGATTTGGTAAAGGTATCGATGAGAGGCCATGTAGGAGTACATGGTGGGTTGTTTCATTGAAGCCGACCTTAAGCACTGAGATCTGTATGTGTGATTTAAGAATCAGCTACTACCATACATTGGGCCCTGAAATATGACCCCGCTCGACTTCTTATTCACCTTAGCTCTCTGTCCAGGAGTTGCAAGTAGTTTCTGGTGTTTGTAGCCTACTGGAGGCCGTGGACAGCGCTGACCGTAGGGGTGGGCTGTGATGCGGTAGGTACGTGGCCGGGTGTACCGAATACCCGTTAGGTATCTCGGGAACCCTGTTCACATCGTTCGGGGCCGTATGGGAAACCTCGGCCGGACTCCCTGCGGATGGAACCTGAATAGGCGATAAACCTGGACTAGAGGCTTAGGTGATTAGGTAGGTCGTGGCCGACACCCACGTTGGGCTTCCGCTTGAAGGTTGCCGAGTACATGTCGTGTAAACGACGGTAAGTGGTGAGAGCGTGTATGAAGAAGTACACCCCTGCAGGGTTAACATGATCTATTCGAATAGCCGCGTCCGCGGTAAAGGACTACTTGGTTGCCTATACAGTTCATAGACAAGTAAATGGAAACTACTAAAAGCCTCAAGATAAGTGTGAGTGCCGAGGATGGCTCTTCCGTAGGAAGACGGAGGTGGATCCTCGGTAGTGTATTGAAGTGGTGAGTAGTGGACTCGTGTGCGAAAAACCATTTCAAGTTGAAGTATCGTAGGATAGTCTAGCCAAGAGTCAAAGCTGGCTTGCTGCAATAACTCCACCAACCCTTCTTGATAATATGCATGTATGTAGGATCTGATGTAAGTCTTGCTGAGTACCTTTGTACTCATGTTGCTATAATCTACATTTTTACAGAAGACGCTGCAACCCCTTCTGATGGGTTCTATGTAGACGTTGACATCAACGAGTAGGCTAAAGACCCAGGTGGTGACCCTGAGCTTGTGAAGGACCTTGTAGTATAGCTAGGCTTTCCAAGCCTCTTTTATTTTACTAGTTGTCTGTACTCAGACAAGTTACTTCCGCTGCTGGTTTGTATGATTGTATGACTTGAATGTTGGGTCGTGAGACCCGTACCTTTGTGTATGTTATGTATGGCTCCCTGAGCCTTAAATAAAGTACTTGTGTCGTAGAGTCATGTTGTGATGCTTTGTTGTATTTGCACATATCGAGCATATTGTGTGTATGATTGAAATGCTTGGTATGTGCGGGATCTGACTATCTAGTTGTTTATCTTTAGTAGCCTCTCTTACCGGGAAATGTCTCCTAGTGTTACCGCTGAGCCATGGTAGCTTGCTACTGCTCTGGAACACTTAGGCTGGCCGGCATGTGTCCTTCTTCGTTCCTGTGTCTGTCCCTTCGGGGAAATGTCACGCTTTGAGTACCGGAGTCCTGTTAGCCCGCTACAGCCCGGTTTACCGGAGTCCTGCTAGCCCAGTGCTACAGCCCGGACCCACTTGCTGATGACCGACACGTTCGAAGTTGGGTCATGGATGCCTGTCCCTGTAAGTCTGTGCCACTTTGGGTTTACGACTAGTCATGTCAGCCCGGGCTCTTTATCATATGGATGCTAGCGACACTATCATATACGTGAGCCAAAAGGCGCAAACGGTCCCGGGAAAAAGGTAAGACGACACCCGTGGGGATACCGTGCGTGAGGCCGCAAAGTGATATGAGGTGTTACCAGCTAGATCGATGTGACATCGAGTCGGGGTCCTGACACGGAGTGACAAATCCTAATCTCGATCTATGCCAAGTCAACAAGTACCATCAGAGACACCTATAGAGCACCTTTATAATCACCCAGTTACGTTGTGACGTTTGGTAGCACACAAAGTTTCCTCCGGTACTCGGGAGTTGCATAATCTCATAGTCATAGGAACATGTATAAGTCATGAAGAAAGCAATAGCAACAAACTAAACGATCATCGTGCTAAGCTAACGGATGAATCAAGTCAATCACATCATTCTCTAATGATGTGATCCCGTTAATCAAATGACAACTCGGGTCTATGGTTAGGAAACATAACCATCATTGATTTAACGAGCTAGTCAAGTAGAGGCAAACTAGTGACACTATGTTTGTCTATGTATTCACACATGTACTAAGTTTCCGGCTAATACAATTCTAGCATGAATAATAAACATTTATCATGATATAAGGAAATATAAATAACAACTTTATTATTGCCTCTAGGGCATATTTCCTTTAGTCTCCCACTTGCACTAGAGTCAATAATCTAGATTACACAGTAATGATTCTAACACCCATGGAGTCTTGGTGTTGATCATGTTTTGCTCATGAGAGAGGCTTAGTCAACAGGTCTGCAACATTCAGATCCGTATGTATCTTGGAAATCTCTATGTCTCCCTCCTTGACTTGATCGTGGATGGAATTGAAGCGTCTCTTGATGTGCTTGGTTCTTTTGTGAAATCTGGATTCCTTTGCCAAGGCAATTGCACGGGTATTGTCACAAAAGATTTTCATTGGACCCGATGCACTAGGTATGACACCTAGATCGGATATGAACTCCTTCATCCAGACTCCTTTATTTGCTGCTTCCGAAGCAGCTATGTACTCCGCTTCACATGTAGATCCCGCCACGACGCTTTTCTTAGAACTGCACCAACTGACAGCTCCACCGTTTAGTAAAAACATGTATCCGGTTTGTGACTTAGAGTCATCCGGATCAGTGTCAAAGCTTGCATCGACATAACCATTTACGACAAGCTCTTTGTTACCTCCATAAACGAGAAAGATATCCTTAGTCCTTTTCAGGTATTTCAGGATGTTCTTGACCGCTATCCAGTGATCCACTCCTGGATTACTTTGGTACCTCCTTCCTAAACTAATAGCAAGGCACACATCAGGTCTGGTACCCAGCATTGCATACATGATAGAGCCTATGGCTGAAGCACAGGGAACATCTTTCATTTTCTCTCTATCTTTTGCAGTGGTCGGGCATTGAGTCTGACTCAACTTCACACCTTGTAACATAGGCAAGAACCCTTTCTTTGCTTGATCCATTTTGAACTTCTTCAAAACTTGATCAAGGTATGTGCTTTGTGAAAGTCCAATTAAGTGTCTTGATCTATCTCTATAGATCTTGATGCCCAATATATAAGCAGCTTCACCGAGGTCTTTCATTGAAAAACTCTTATTCAATTATCCTTTTATGCTATCCAGAAATTCTATATCATTTCCAATCAGCAATATGTCATCCACGTATAATATTAGAAATGCTACAGAGCTCCCACTCACTTTCTTGTAAATACAGGCTTCTCCAAAAGTCTGTATAAAACCATATGCTTTGATCACACTAGCAAAACGTTTATTCCAACTCCAAGATGCTTGCATCAGTCCATAGATGGATCGCTGGAGCTTGCAAACTTTGTTAGTACCCTTTGGATCGATAAAACCTATAAGTTGTATCATATACAACTCTTCTTCGAGAAAGCCATTCAGGAATGTTGTCTTTACATCCATTTGCCAAATTTCATAATCATAAAATGCGGCAATTGCTAACATGATTCGGACGGACTTAAGCATCGCTATGGGTGAGAAAGTCTCATCGTAGTCAACTCCTTGAACTTGTCGAAAAGATTTCGCAACAAGTCGAGCTTTGTAGACAGTAACATTACTGTTAGCGTCAGTCTTCTTCTTGAAGATCCATTTATTATCGATGGCTTGCCGATCATCGGGCAAGTCAACCAAAGTCCACACTTTGTTCTCATACATGGATCCCATCTCAGATTTCATGGCCTCAAGCCATTTTGCGGAATCTGGGCTCATCATCGCTTCCTCATAGTTCGTAGGTACGTCATGGTCAAGTAACATGACCTCCAGAACAGGATTACTGTACCACTCTGGTGCGGATCTTACTCTGGTTGACCTACGAGGTTCCGTAGTAACTTGATCTGAAGTTACATGATCTTCATCATTAGCTTCCTTCCTCACTAATTGGTGTAGGAGTCACGAGAACAGATTTCTGTGATGAACTACTTTCCAATAAGGGAGCAGGTACAGTTACCTCATCAAGTTCTACTTTCCTCCCTCTCACTTCTTTCGAGAGAAACTCCTTCTCTAGAAAGGATCCATTCTTAGCAACAAATGTCTTGCCTTCGGATCTGTGATAGAAGGTGTACCCAACAGTCTCCTTTGGGTATCCTATGAAGATACATTTCTCCGATTTGGGTTCGAGCTTATCAGGTTGAAGCCTTTTCACATAAGCATCGCAGCACCAAACTTTAAGAAATGACAACTTTGGTTTCTTGCCAAACCACAGTTCATAAGGCGTAGTCTCAACGGATTTAGATGGTGCCCTATTTAATGTGAATGCAGTAATCTCTAAACCATAACCACAAAATGATAGCGGTAAATCAGTAAGAGACATCATAGATCGCACCATATCTAGTAAAGTACGATTACGACGTTCGGACACACCATTAAGATGTGGTGTTCCGGGTGGTGTGAGTTGCGAAACTATTCCGCATTGTTTCAAATGAAGACCAAACTCGTAACTCAAATATTCTCCTTCACGATCAGATTGTAGAAACTTTATTTTCTTGTTACGATGATTTTCCACTTCACTCTGAAATTCTTTGAACTTTTCAAATGTTTCAGACTTATGTTTCATCAAGTAGATATACCCATATATGCTCAAATCATCTGTGATGGTGAGAAAATAACGATACCAGCCGCGAGCCTCAACATTCATTGGACCACACACATCAGTATGTACGATTTCCAACAAATCTGTTGCTTGCTCCATAGTTCCGGAGAACGGCGTTTTATTCATCTTGCCCATGAAGCATGGTTCGCAAGTACCAAGTGATTCATAATCAAGTGATTCCAAAAGTCCATCAGAATGGAGTTTCTTCATGCGCTTTACACCAATATGACCTAAACGGCAGTGCCACAAATAAGTTGCACTATCATTATCAACTCTGCATCTTTTAGCTTCAATCTTATGAATATGTGTATCACTACTATCGAGATTCATCAAAAATAGACCACTCTTAAAGGGTACATGACCATAAAAGATATTACTCATATAAATAAAACAACCATTATTCTTAGATTTAAATGAATAACCGTCTCGCATCAAACAAGATCCAGATATAATGTTCATGCTCAATGTCGGCACCAAATAACAATTATATAGTTCTAAAACTAATCCCGAAGGTAGATGTAGAGGTAGCGTGCCGACCGCGATCACATCGACTTTGGAACCATTTCCCATGCGTATCGTCACCTCGTCCTTAGCCAATCTTCGCTTAATCCGTAGCCCCTGTTTTGAGTTACAAATATTAGCAACAGAACCAATATCAAATACCCAGGTGCTACTGCGAGCATTAGTAAGGTACACATCAATAACATGTATATCACATATACCTTTGTTTACCTTGCCATCCTTCTTATCCCCCAAATACTTGGGGCAGTTCCGCTTCTAGTGACCAATCCCTTTGCAGTAGAAGCACTCAGTCTCAGGCTTAGGTCCGGACTTGGGCTTCTTCAGTTGAGCAGCAACTTGCTTGCCGTTCTTCTTGAAGTTCCCCTTCTTCCCTTTACCCTTTTTCTTGAAACTAGTGGTCTTGTTGACCATCAATACTTGATGCTCCTTCTTGATTTCTACCTCCGTAGCCTTTAGCATTGCGAAGAGCTTGGGAATCATCGTATTCATCCCTTGCATATTATAGTTCATCACAAGGCTCTTGTAGCTTGGTGGCAGTGAATGAAGAACTCTCTCAATGACACTATCATCAGGAAGATTAACTCCTAGTTGAGTCAAGTGGTTGTGGTACCCAGACATGTTGAGTATATGTTCACTGACAGAACTATTCTCCTCCATCTTGCAGCTGTAGAACTTATTGGAGACTTCATATCTCTCAATCCGGGTATTTGCTTGAAATATTAACTTCAACTCCTGGAACATCTCATATGCTCCATGACGTTCAAAACGTCGTTGAAGTCCGGTTCTAAGCCGTAAAGCATGGCACACTGAACTATCGAGTAGTCATCAGCTTTGCTCTGCCAGACGTTCATAACATCTGGCGTTGTTCCTGCTGCGGGTTTGGCACCTAGCGGTTTTTCCAGGACGTAATTCTTCTGTGCAGCAATGAGGATAATCCTCAAGTTACGGACCCAGTCTGTGTAATTGCTACCATCATCTTTCAACTTTGCTTTCTCAAGGAACGCATTAAAATTCAACGGAACAACAGCACGGGCCATCTATCTACAACAACATAGACATGCAAAATACTATCAGGTACTAAGTTCATGATAAATTAAAGTTCAATTAATCATATTACTTGAGAACTCCCACTTAGACAGACATCCCTCTAATCATCTAAGTGATCACGTGATCCATATCAACTAAACCAAATCCGATCATCACGTGAGATGGAATAGTTTTCAATGGTGAACACCACTATGTTGATCATATCTACTATATGATTCACACTCGACCTTTCGGTCTCAGTGTTCCGAGGCCATATCTGCATATGCTAGGCTCGTGAAGTTTAACCCGAGTATTCTGCGTGTACAAAACTGGCTTGCTAAAAGTGCAACTATCCCTAGGTGGTTTTGGTAATTCCTAACAACATATAGCTCACTGAGCTAATGCTATTCCAAGATTAATATTTCAGGAAAAGCTCAATGAATGGCATGGCATGGATGAGGAATGTGGACCCCTCAAAATATTAAGGACAAAAATATTGGCTCAAGCTCAAAGCTCAAGACTCTACATTTTATATTTTAGTGATCCAAGATCACATTGAGTCTATAGGAAAAGCCAATACTATCAAGGAGGGATGAGGTGTTTCTTAATGGCTTGCTTGCCTCATAGTGCTTAGTGATATGCTCCAAAACCCTCAACTACCTTCCCACATCCACATATGACCTAAACCAAAAGTCAAACTCGGCCCTACCGATTCTTTCTATCCGGCGCCACCGAGTTTCAAATGTCATAGCCAATACCACAAACTCTAGGCAAATCAGTCTCACCGATAGGGATTTCGGTCACACTGAGATGGGGTTGTAATCTCTCTGTTTCCCTTCGTAACATTTCGGTCCTACCGAGATGAGCAATCGGTCCCACCGAGATTGTAATGTAAACTCTATGTTTCTCCTTCGTCACATTTCGGTCCCACCGAAATGAGCAATCGGTCCCACTGAGTTTACCTGACCAACTCTCTGGTTAGCTTATTACCAAAATCGGTCCCACCGAGTTTGTGTAATCGGTCACACCGAGATTACGTTATGCCCTAACCCTAACCATATCGGTCCTACCGAGTTGCATCTCAGTCCCAAAGAAAATCCTAACGGTCACTAGGTTTGCTAAATCGGTCCGACCGAGTTTTTCACTTCGGTCTCACCGAGATTGGTAAATTGTGTGTAATGGTTAGTTTTTGTGTGGAGGCTATATATACCCCTCCACCCACTCTTCATTCGTGGAGAGAGCCATCAGAACATACCTACACTTCCAATACACATCTTTTGAGAGAGAACCACCTACTCATGTGTTGAGGGCAAGATATTCCATTACTACCATATGAATCTTGATCTCTGGCCTTCCCCAAGTTGCTTTCCACTCAAACCTTCTTTCCACCAAATCCATATCCTGTGAGAGAGAGTTGAGTGTTGGGGAGACTATCATTTGAAGCACAAGAGCAAGGAGTTCATCATCAACACACCATTTGTTACTTCTTGGAGAGTGGTGTCTCCTAGATTGGCTAGGTGTCACTTGGGAGCCTCCGACAAAGATTGTGGATTTGAACCAAGGAGTTTGTAAGGGCAAGGTGATCGCCTACTTTGTGAAGATCTACCGCTAGTGAGGCAAGTCCTTCGTGGGCGATGGCCATGATGGGATAGACAAGGTTGCTTCTTTGTGGACCCTTCGTGGGTGGAGCCCTCCGTGGACTCGCGCAACCGTTACCCTCCGTGGATTGAAGTCTCCATTAACGTGGATGTACGATAGCACCACCTATTGGAACCACGACAAAAACATCCGTGTCTCCAATTGCATTTGAATTCTCCAAACCCTTCCCTTTACATTATTGCAAGTTGCATGCTTTACTTTCCTCTGCTCATAGACTCTTTGCATGCTTGCTTGAATTGTGTTAAGATTGCTTGACTTGTGCTAAGATAGCTAAAATCTGCCAAAGACTAAAATTGGGAAAAAGATAGACTTTTATTTGGTCAAGTAGTCTAATCACCCCCCTCTAGACATACTTTCGATCCTACAAGTGGTATCAGAGAATTGGTCTCCATTTGCTTTGATTTCCATAGATTTTGGTGGTCATAGCCTTGGTTTCACAACCTAGGAGAGTATGGCGTCTAGCAAAGGAAATTATCACCGTAGAGGTCCTTACTTTGATGGCACTAATTTTGCTAGTTGGAAGCATAAGATGAAAATGCATATTCTTGGACATAACCCCGCCGTTTGGGCTATTGTGTGTGTTGGATTGCAAGGTGAATTCTTTGATGGGAGAGAACTGAATCGTGAAGCTACTGCGGATGAGTTGAAGATGCTACAATACAATGCTCAAGCTTGTGATATCCTCTTCAACGGATTGTGCCCCGAAGAATTCAACAAAATCAGCCGTCTTGAGAATGCAAAGGAAATTTGGGATACTTTAATTGATATGCATGAAGGTACCGACTCCGTCAAGGAATCCAAGTTGGATGTGCTCCAAAGTCAACTTGACAAGTTCAAAATGAAGGATGGTGAAGGTGTCGCTGAAATGTACTCTAGGCTTGCTCTTATCACAAATGAGATTGCCGGCTTAGGAAGTGAAGAGATGACCGACAAATTCATCATCAAGAAGATCCTAAGAGCCTTGGATGGAAAATACGATACCGTATGCACATTGATCCAAATGATGCCAAATTACAAAGATCTCAAGCCAACGGAAGTCATTGGAAGAATTGTTGCTCATGAGATGTCACTCAAGGATAAGGAGGAGCTCCATAACAAGTCAAGTGGTGCTTACAAAGCCTCATGTGAAGCCCCCACATCATCAAGTGAGAAACAAACCTCCAATGAAGAATTGAGCTTAATGGTGAAGAACTTCAACAAGTTCTACAAGAATAGAAGCAAAGAGAGAAGTTTCAAGTCAAGGTCCTACAATGACAAAAGATCTTCTAGTCGAGAGCGAAACTGCTATAATTGTGGAAGACCCGGACACTACTCCAACGAGTGTACGACTCCCCACAAGAGAAGAGAAGATTCTCCCAAAAGAAGAAGTAGAAGAGAAGAATCACCATCAAGGGAGAGAAGGAGTAGGGATGATCGGTATGAACGAAGACCCTCACGGAGAAGCAAGGATTCGGAAAGGAAGGACAAGTCATCAAGGAGCTACATAAAACGAAGACATCAAGCTCATGTTGGTGAATGGGTATCCAGCTCCGACTCCGACAATGACTCCGAGAGAAGCTATCACACCGACTCCGAATGTACTCAAGATGAAGGTGTTGACGGTCTAGCACTTGTGTCAACCAACTCCTACGACATATTTGATTCACCAAATGAAGGAATTGGAAGATGCTTCATGGCCAAAGGTCCAAAGGTATCACACCCCGAGTATGTTGATTTCAATAGTGATGAAGATGACCTTTTAGGTGATGATGAGTTACTTGTTGACAACTTTGGTGATGAATACTATAATGAAACGAATGACAATGATAAGGAGAAGATTGAGTCTCTAACTAAAGAACTAAACACTCTTAAGTTAGCTCATGAAACTATCTTAGGAGATCATCGAGAAGTTTTAAGGACTCATCAGAAATTACGTTTTGAGAAGCTCAATCTTGAGCAAGAGCATGAGATCTTAAAAGCAATCAATGATGATCTTCACAAGAAAAGTTCTTCTTACATTGCCAAGTGTTTACTCTTATCCACTTACATGCCTCAAGTCAAGTCTAGTAACAAGAACAAGAAGGATTCTTCATCTAGTAGTAACAATAATCATGCTAAATCCAATATTGTCGCTTCTAGTAGTTCTCTTGATTCCACTAATGATTCTCTTAGCCAAGTTACACTTGAGCAAGAAAATAGCTTATTGAAGGGAATTATAGAGAAAGGTGTTTACAAGAGCCTTGCTGGGAGTAAGCAATTCGAAGAAATTGTACGCAAGCAAGGAAGGCATCGGAAGAATCAAGGTATTGGTTTTGAACGAAAGTTCAATGCCAATGGAGTTGAGTGGGAAGAAGATCAATACCCCAAGAGAAGTTTGTTCCTCAACAAGAGAAGTATGATCCTACTTCATCCAAAGGGACACAAGCTCAAGATGATCTTCCACCACAAGACCACAAGCAAAAAGGCAAGGATAAGCTTCAAGAGGAAATTGATGCATTTGAAGAAGCTCCTAAGGCCTTGGTCAAGTGGGTTCCCAAGACTACATCAAGTTCCACTTCATCAAGTACAACTACAACTCCGAGGATTCCCATCAAGATGGTGTGGATCCCGAAGAAGAAGAACTAGAAGAGTTCTTGAGGGTGACTCCGCCAACATACTTCAGTCTTATTATTTTGGCAAGAACAAGTGCAATCAACTTCCACATCTTGCACTAGTTCAAGGAGTCACAAACCCTCTTGTTGGTAAGACAAGGGACAAAGTAACCTAAAGCTTTCATAGACATCATCCTGTGTGTGCATCATTCTATGTCTATGGATATCCTTGTTTGTTCCTTGTGGGACTAACCCGTGTAGGTATTGAAAGTGCAACTCACTCCAAAGGATAGCTCCAAATGATCTACATCAACTTAGAGCATCCACATCTTCAACACCTACATGAAGTCATCATCGAAAAAACCCAAGGTTAGTTCATCCCTCTTAGGGGGGCGTCTCACATCTAGGGGGAGCTTTACTCTAACAATTGAGTTAAAGCAACTCTAATGGTGTGAACACAACAACGCTTTATGTAAAAGTGGTAACCCCACTTGTGCTTAAACGATGAGTATGACCTATGATCAAATGTTCTCATTTGACTCCTAAGTCAATATACTCATATATAGATGACCTAGTCATCGCCAATTGCTTGATAGATGCTAGAATTTTTTGTGCATGATTTGCCACATATTTCATTTGCCATTTTATTGTGTGAGCATGTTGGTTGCATAATTTACTCATTTGAGGACATCCACTAGTTGTTTTGATTGATTGGTTTCCTTTTCTTTTGGCCAAGTGGATGGACAAGAATGCCTAAGAACCTTCTCTAGCTATCTATGCTTTTCTCGTCTCAAACTCTATTCATGTTGCATCACAAAATTTGATCAAGTCAGATTTGAACCACTCTGTGTGAGGAGCACTCGGAGTCCCCGATTCGTCATAAAATTAAACTTCCAAAACTTCTTTGTGTGTTTCGGTCTGACCAATTCACCCATTTCGGTCATACCGAGATCACTAAGTCGATCTAGGTTTTCAATCTCGGTGCAACCAATTTGAACTTTTCGGTCACACCGAGTTGCAGTAACTGCTTGCAGTTATGCATCTCGGTGCCACCGAGTTGCAGTAACTGCTTGCAGTTATGCATCTCAGTGCCACCGAGTTGTTCCACTCGGTCACACCGACATGGGTCGGGCTATATATACCCACGGGTCAAATTTTGGAAAACTTTCCGAACCTCCTCGACCCGCGCTTAGCCCGCTCTGCATCCAGGGTCTCCAGATCATCTTCCTCGTCGCCAGCCGCCTCCTGCCGCTGGTCTCCGCCGCCGTCAACGGGAATCAACCCCGCCGTTGCTGCCGTAGCGAGTTCATCACCGAACTAGGGTATGAACTCGATCACTCTGATATCCCTATCTGATTCCTAGCACATTGTGTTCGCCATGTATCTTGCCACGACTTAGATCATTCTTATCCAGTCAAAACACTCCGTAGTTTAGTCGTGAATTGAGAATTTAGGGTTAGGTTTCTGCCGAAACCATCTCGGACCCACCGAGTTGTGGAACTTGGTACCACCGATTCGTCTTAGGCCATTACACATGTAATTTTCGGTCTGACCGAGGATTGCAAATCGGTGTGACCGAGTTCAGGACTTTGTGAAACCCTAGCAGTCTCGGTGCCACCAAACTGTAACTCGGTCTGACCGAGTTCACTAGTTTAGGTTCCAACAGCTGCTTCGGTATCACCGAGTTTACAAATCAGTTGATCCAAAATGCTTTCTATGGAAAACTAAAACTAAGTTTTTGACTCATTCTTTTGCAAAAACCTCTGCATTTTGTGATGCTCATCCACTCTATCTCATCTATATCTATTCACAGGGTCTGTTGTTAGTGTTTGCAATATGTCTGATCAGAGTGACAGCCAGAACAGGTCAGAGGAGCAGGTTCACCTGAGTGAGGGCACTAGTCCCTCTAGCAGATTAGATGATGGTAGCAGGAGCACCCCAAGCAACTTACCCAAAGCTGCCACCAGGGCCAAAAAAGAAGACCTCTGAATCTAAGGATGAAGACTATGTGGCAGTTGAGGATGAGGCCACTTCCAAGAAGAAAGTGGTTAATAAGGAATATAGCACTGCTGCTGCCACTAAGTCTGGCATGAAAAGCAAAGTGCCTGCAAAGAGAATTCCAATGTCTAAGGCCAGAGCATCTACTCAAGTCCCTTTGGAATCTAAACCCAAAGAGGCTGCTGTAGAAGGGAAGAAGAGGAAGGAGAGGGTCAAAAAGACCACTGCTAGAGTGCTTGGGAGATCCTCAATCATGAGAGATTCTGAAGAGGAAGAGGAAGAAGATGCTTGCACCAGCACCCAAAGCTCAGAAGCTTATGGGTGATGCCATCAGGGCAGGGGCTGTTCCATCTAAGCCTAAGACTGATCCAAAGGCTGCTGCTCCAGCTCCAAAGCCAAAACCGAAGAGGAGCACCAGGAACATCCCTGCTGAGGAAAAGAACAAGGCCCCAGTGCCTGAAGCTGAAATGGAAGAAGAAGATGATGAGTCACATGTCTTGAGGAAGCTGAAGCACAAAAATCCCAGATCACAATGATGCTCATCCAGTTGCTGAGAACATGAAGATCAGGAAGGACTCAGGTCTGAGGCTGTGGAGAGAGTCAGATCCATATGCCACCAGGAGGAGGACTGTTGTGGACTACATGTTCCATACAAAGGAACAACAGGACTTCTATGAGACAGTGTTGCTTGACAAGAAGCCCATAGTGTGTGACATGAGATGGGTCGACTGGGACTACATCAAGGAGAATGAGGATCACTATCCAGGTGTACATGACAGTTTCAAGGCTTGTGGAGTCGATGAGTTTGTGGCTCAGAAGCTCACAAAATGGAATGATGAGCTCATCATGCAGTTCTACTCCACAGCTCATTTCTACCCAGATGGAAGGATTGTCTGGATGTCTGAAGGTACGAGGTACCAGTCCACGGTTGCTGAATGGGCGAAGTTGATCAATGCCCCAAAAGAGAGTGAAGATGACTTGGATGTCTATGCCAACAAGAAGAAGGATCACAACACCATGGCACACATGTACAAGGAGATCCAGATGCTGCTCTTGAGACACATAAGTTTGGATCTATACATTACCTTCTGTCAGGCTTGCCAACCATCAACTGGATCCTCAGGCACACTCTCTTGCCAAAGTTAGGTGATCACAAGATGATCAGAGGCCAAGCAATTAACTTGCTTCACATCTTTGATGTCCCACAGAAGTTCAAAGTCATGAGCCTAATAGTTGAAACTATCGAGAGGACAGCTGTAGATCAGAAGAGGAGTTGTGGGAATGCCCCACAGATCCAGGAGCTGATCAACTCCAATATGGGCACCGGTACATATCTGCTCGACAAGGAACACATGCCTATCTATCCAGACTTCAAGGACAACACTGTGGTTATGAATGAGGAAGAACCATCTTCTGTGCACGCACAAGCCAAGAAGGAGAAGGCAAAAGCTGAAAAGGCTGCAAGGATGCCAACTACTGAAGAAGCATCTCAGTATCTCCTGAAGAGCAAGCAAGATCAGCTTGGCTACCTGATTGCATCTACTCTGAGGATTAAGAAGGGACTGGCCACCCTGACTCAAAACCAGGAGAGCTTGGAAAGAATCGTCGAGCAAAAGTTCTATGACTTGGATGTGAAGGTAACTGAGATCCAGTCTGTTGTGGAGCAACTTCAAGATGATATGCAGGAGAGGAAGGGCAAGACAACCACTGATGCATTTGCCAGAGTGCCTAGAGCTCAGAGGTCTGCTGCAGTGCCTGTTCCAGACACCAGATCCACGTCATCTGCACCAGCTACAGCTTCAGTGCCACCAGCTCCAGCACCTACTCCATCAGCTCCATCTACTTCGACTGAAGCCTTTGTTCTTGGAGTTATCTGGACACCACCACCTGAAGACCAAGCCTGAGAGACGATTTAGTGCTATGCATTTTCTAGGAACTTTTTGGTAACTTGTTGCCAAAGGGGGAGAAAAATGTATAGATCATAGGCTTCGAGAGAGAGCGTTGCTTTTTATTCTCTCTTGCTTTGGTGGTTGAACTTTATTTGCTTTGCTTGTTTGAGATACTTTCTGTCTGCGTGATACTTGGATGATCATGTGTTTGATCATATGCTACATTAATGCTTGTTGGATGACATTATCTTTTTATCCCTATATAATCATTCACTTTGCTTGGTGATGAGTGCATGCATTTAATTATTATCATTTTGAGCGCTCCACCAAGATGTATGTGACATGGAAGAGTAACCCATGAGCCTAACTCTTTGTGCATTTGCAGTCCAAAGCAAACCATAAACTATGCACAAATTTAGGGGGAGCTCTTGCCTTTCACATACTTCTCAAAGCGACAATGTTTTTCACTCTTATTATCATTTGTCGAAGCTTTGATCTATATGTTGTCATCAATTACCAAAAAGGGGAGATTGAAAGTGCAACTATCCCTAGGTGGTTTTGGTAATTCCTAACAACATATAGCTCATTGAGCTAATGCTATTCCAAGATTAATATTTCAGGAAAAGCTCAATGAATGGCATGGCATGGATGAGGAATGTGGACCCCTCAAAATATTAAGGACAAAAAGATTGGCTCAAGCTCAAAGCTCAAGACTCTACATTTTATATTTTAGTGATCCAAGATCACATTGAGTCTATAGGAAAAGCCAATACTATCAAGGAGGGATGAGGTGTTGCTTAATGGCTTGCTTGCTCAAAGTGCTTAGTGATATGCTCCAAAACCCTCAACTGCCTTCCCACATCCACATATGACCTAAACTAAAAGTCAAACTCGGCCCTACCGATTCTTTCTATCCGGCGCCACCGAGTTTCAAATGTCATAGCCACTGCCACAAACCCTAGGCAAATCGGTCTCACCGATAGGGATTTCGGTCACACCGAGATGGGGTTGTAATCTCTCTGTTTTCCTTCGTAACGTTTCGGTCCTACCGAGATGAGCGATCGGTCCCACCGAGATTGCAATGTAAACTCTCTGTTTCTCTTTCGTAACATTTCGGTCCCACCGAAATGAGCAATCGGTCCCATCGAGTTTACCTGACCAACTCTCTGGTTAGCTTATTACCAAAATCGGTCCCACCGAGTTTGTGTAATCGGTCACACCGAGATTACGTTATGCCCTAACCCTAACCATATCGGTCCTACCGAGTTGCATCTCAGTCCCACCGAAAATCCTAACGGTCACTAGGTTTGCTAAATCGGTCCGACCGAGTTTTTCACTTCGGTCTCACCGAGATTGGTAAATTGTGTGTAACGGTTAGTTTTTGTGTGGAGGCTATATATACCCCTCCACCCACTCTTCATTCGTGGAGAGAGCCATCAGAACATACCTACACTTCCAATACACATTTTCTGAGAGAGAACCACCTACTCATGTGTTGAGGCCAAGATATTCCATTCCTACCATATGAATCTTGATCTCTAGCCTTCCCCAAGTTGCTTTCCACTCAAACCTTCTTTCCACCAAATCCATATCCTGTGAGAGAGAGTTGAGTGTTGGGGAGACTATCATTTGAAGCACAAGAGCAAGGAGTTCATCATCAACACACCATTTGTTACTTCTTGGAGAGTGGTGTCTCCTAGATTGGCTAGGTGTCACTTGGGAGCCTCCGACAAAGATTGTGGAGTTGAACCAAGGAGTTTGTAAGGGCAAGGAGATCGCCTACTTCGTGAAGATCTACCGCTAGTGAGGCAAGTCCTTCGTGGGCGATGACCATGATGGGATAGACAAGGTTGCTTCTTCGTGGACCCTTCGTGGGTGGAGCCCTCCGTGGACTCGCGCAACCGTTACCCTCCGTGGGTTGAAGTCTCCATCAACGTGGATGTACGATAGCACCACCTATTGGAACCACGACAAAAACATCGGTGTCTCCAATTGCGTTTGAATTCTCCAAACCATTCCCTTTACATTATTGCAAGTTGCATGCTTTACTTTCCGCTGCTCATAGACTCTTTGCATGCTTGCTTGAATTGTGTTAAGATTGCTTGACTTGTGCTAAGATAGCTAAAATCTGCCAAAGACTAAAATTGGGAAAATGATAGACTTTTATTTGGTCACATAGTCTAATCACCCCCCTCTAGACATACTTTCGATCCTACAACCCATTGTATGTGAACGTAGAGCTTATCACACCCGATCATCACGTGGTGTCTCGGCACGACGAACTTTCGCAACAGTGCATACTCAGGGAGAACACTTATACCTTGAAATTTAGTGAGAGATCATCTTATAATGCTACCGTCGATCTAAGCAAACTAAGATGCATAAAAGATAAACATCACATGCAATCAATATAAGTGATATGATATGGCCATCATCATCTTGTGCCTATGATCTCTATCGCCAATGCACCGTCATGATTACCATCGTCACCGGCTTGACACCTTGATCTCCATCGAAGCATCGTTGTCATCACGCCAACTATTGTCTCCATGACTATCACTACCGCTTAGTGATAAAGTAAAGCAATTACATGGCGATTGCATTTCATACAATAAAGCGACAACCATATGGCTCCTGCCAGTTGCCGATAACTGTGTTACAAAACATGATCATCTCTTACAATAAAATTTAGCATCATATCTTGACCATATCACATCACAACATTCCCTGCAAAAACAAGTTAGACGTCCTCTACTTTGTTGTTGCAAGTTTTACATGGCTGCTACGGGCTAAGCAAGAACCGTTCTGACCTACGCATCAAAAACCACAATGCGGTATAGTGATTGCTTTTTGATCTTCAGAAAGAACCCTATTCATTGAATCCAATTCAACTAAAGCTAGAGAAACAGACACCCACTAGCCACCTGTGTGTGAAGCACGTCGGTAGAACCAGTCTCGCGTAAGCGTACGCGTAATGTCGGTCTGGGCCGCTTCATCCAACAATGCCGCTGAATCAAGAATCAACTAGTGACGGCAAGAAATATGTATATACCCACGCCCACAACTCCTTTGTGTTCAACTCGTGCATATAACATCTATGCATAAACCTGGCTCGGATGCCCCTGTTGGTGAACGCAGTAATTTCAAAAAAAAAATCCTACACACACGCAAGATCATGGTGATGCATAGCAACGAGAGGGGAGAGTGTCATCCACGTACACTCGTAGACCGTAAGCGGAAGCGTTATGAGAACGCGGTTGATGTAGTCGTACGTCTTCATGATCCGACTGATCCAAGTACCGAACGTACGGCACCTCCGAGTTCAGCACACGTTCAGCTCGGTGACATCCCACGAAATCTGATCCAGCAGAGCTTCGAGGGAGAGTTCCGTCAGCACGACGGCATGATGACGGTGATGATGATGCTACCGACGCAGGGCTTCGCCTAAGCACCGCTACGATATGATCGAGGTGGATTATGGTGGAGGGGGGCACCGCACACGGCTAAAAGATCAACTGATCAACTTGTGTGTCTTGGGGTGCCCCTGCCCCCGTATATAAAGGAGCAAGGGGGGAGGCCATCCGGCCCTAGCAGGGCGCGCCAGGAGGAGTCCTACTCCCACTGGGAGTAGGATTCCCCCCTTCCTAGTTGGACTAGGAGAGAAGGAAGGGGGAGAGTGGGAGGAAGGAAAGGGGGGTGCCGCCCCCCTCCTAGTCCAATTCAGACCAGAGGGAAAGGGCACGCGCGGCCTACCCTGGTCTCCTCTCTCTCTCCACTATGGCCCAATAAGGCCCATACATTTACCGGGGGGTTCCAATAACCTCCCGGTACTCCGGTAAAATCCCGATTTCACCCGGAACTATTCAGATGTCCAAATATAGGCTTCCAATATATCGATCTTTATGTCTCAACCATTTTGAGACTCCTCGTCATGTCTGTGATCATATCCGGGACTCTGAACTACCTTCAGTACATCAAAACACATAAACTCATATTACCGATCGTCACCGAACTTTAAGCGTGCGGACCCTACGGGTTCAAGAACTATGTAGACATGACCGAGACTCGTCTTTGGTCAATAACCAATAGCAGAACCTGGATGGTCATATTGGTTCCTACATATTCTACGAAGATCTTTATCGGTCAAACCACATAACAACATACGTTGTTCCCTTTGTCATCGGTATGTTACTTGCCTGAGATTCGATCATCGGTATCCTTATACCTAGTTCAATCTCGTTACCAGCAAGTCTCTTTACTCATTCCGTAATGCATCATCCCGTAACTAACTCATTAATCACAATGCTTGCAAGTCTTATAGTGATCTGCATTACCGAGAGGGCCCAGAGATACCTCTCCGACAATCGGTGTGACAAATCCTAATCTCGATCTATGCCAACTCAACAAGTACCATCGGAGACACCTGTAGAGCACCTATATAATCACCCAGTTACGTTGTGACATTTGGTAGCACACAAAGTGTTCCTCCGGTACTTGGGAGTTGCATAATCTCATAGTCATAGGAACATGTATAAGTCATGAAGAAAGCAATAGCAACAAACTAAACGATCATCGTGCTAAGCTAACGGATGGGTCAAGTCAATCACATCATTCTCTAATGATGGGATCCCATTAATCAAATGACAACTCGTGTCTGTGGTTAGGAATCATAACCATCATTGATTCAACGAGCTAGTCAAGTAGAGGCAAACTAGTGACACTCTCTTTGTCTATGTATTCACACATGTACTAAGTTTCCGGTTAATACAATTCTAGCATGAATAATAAACATTTATCATGATATAAGGAAATACAAATAACAACATTATTATTGCCTCTAGGGCATATTTCCTTCAACAATAATAATAAATCTCAGATGACGACACTTCCTCAAAACAATCATAACATGATATATAACAAGATGGTATCTCGCTAGGCCTTTCTGAGACCGCAAAACATAAATGTAGAGCACCCCTGAAGATCAAGGACTGACTAGACATTGTAATTCATGGTAAAAGAGATCCAGTCACAGTCATACTGAATGTCAATTAATAGCAATGCATGCGAATATCAGCGGTGCTCTCCAACTGGTGCTTTTTAATAAAAGGATGATGACTCAACATAAAAGTATATATATAGGCCCCTCGCAGAAGGAATCAGGGATTTGGAGAGGTGCCAGAGCTCGAGTTTTGAAATAGAGATAAATAATATTTTGAGTGGCATACTTTCATTGTCAACATAACAACCAAGAGATCTCGATATCTTCCATGCTACACACATTATAGGCGATTCCCAAACAGAATGGTAAAGTTTATACTCCCCCACCACCAACAAACATCAATCCATGGCTTGTCCGACACAACGGGTGTCGTCCAACTAACAACAATCCTGGGGGAGTTTTGTTTGCAATTATTTTGATTTGATTTGAGCATGGGACTGGGCGTCCTGGTTACCGGCCATTTTCTCGTGAATGATGAGCGGAGTCCACTCATTGTGAGAATAACCCACCTAGCATGGAAGATATAGACAACCCTAGTTGATACATGAGCTATTCGAGCATACAAAACAGAATTTCATTTGAAGGTTTAGAGTTTGGCACATACAAATTTACTTGGAACGGCTGGTAAATACCGCATATAGGAAGGTATGGTGGACTCATATGGAATAACTTTGGGGTTTATGGAAGTGGATGCACAAGCAGTATTCCCGCTTAGTACAAGTGAAGGCTAGAAAGAGACTGGGAAGCGACCAACTAGAGAGCGAAAACAGTCATGAACATGCATTAAGATTAATCAACAATGAGTGCAAGCATGAGTAGGATATATATCACCTTGAACATAAATATCATGGAGGCTATGTTGATTTTGTTTCAACTACATGCGTGAACATGTGCCAAGTCAAGCCACTCAAATCGTTCAAAGGAGGATACCACCCTATCATACCACATCACAACCATTTTAATAGCATGTTGGCACGCAAGGTAAACCATTATAAACTCCTAGCTAATTAAGCATGGCATGAGCAACTATAATCTCTAATTGTCATTGCAAACATGTTTCATTCAATAATAGGTTGAATCAGGAATGATGAACTAATCATATTTACAAAAACAAGATAGGCCGAGTTCATACCAGCTTCTCTCATCTCACTCAGTTCATCATATATCGTCATTATTGCCTTTCACTCGCACGACCGAACGGTGTGGATAATAATAATAGTGCACGTGCATTGGACTAAGCTAGAATCTGCAAGCATTTAATACAAGGGAGAAGACAAGGTAATATGGGCTCTTGGTTAAATCAACAATAATGCATATGAGAGCCACTCAACATTTTCATCATGGTCTTCTCCTCTCGACCCCCAAAGAATAAGAAAAGAAATAAAACTATTTACACGGGAAAGCTCCCAATAAGCAAAAGAAGAGCGAGTAATATTTTTGGGTTTTCTTTTAATTACTACTGCTACTACAGGCATGGAAAGTAAACTAGCTAAAAGCTACAACTAATTTTTTTGGTTTTTCTTAAGGTTTTTCAAACACAAAAGAAGAAGGCTTAGAAAAGAAAAGAAACTAGCATGGATAGTACGATGAAAAAGTATGAGCACCGACAACTAGAATGAGTGTGTGAACATGAATGTAATGTCGGTGAGAAATACGTACTCCCCCAAGCTTAGGCTTTTGTCCTAAGTTGGTCTATGGCCACAGATCGAAGCTACTCTCTCTGGTATACTGAGGAGGGTCCTGAGGGTGCCACTGGTTGGCGATCTCCTCCGGATCCCACTGATAAATAGACTGTCAATAAGGGTCAAGTGCTGGCTCAGGCTCAGGCTCTGGCTCTGGGACTTGTGTCAGCCTCTAGTATGCATAAATGGCCTCGGGTAAGATGAGGTACGTGCCTAAAAGTATGTTAAACAAAGAGGGTGCAGGCAAGGTAATAGTCTCACGGTGAGTTTTATCAAATATCAAATTATACTTAAGCATCTTCTTCTTATTTTTAACAATAAATTTATGTGCTACCATACTCTTATAATCTAGAAAAATAGGGGGCAACAACTTTTCCTCTTTCTCATAATGCCTAATAGGTATCTCAAAGTGTTTAGCAAGGCGTGAAGCAAAGATGCTGTGATGGCCTAGCTTATTAGGGATGATAGACTACTCATATCAATAAGGAATTCCTTCTTTTCCGGTAGCCCATTCGGACAGAACTCCAAAGTTAAGCATGCTCAGCTTGGAGTAGTGTCAGGATGGGTGACCGACCGGGAAGTTGCTCCCGGGTGCGCATGAGTGAGGACAAAGTGCGCAGAAATGACTAGTATTGATCTATGGGGCCAGTCTAGATCCCGCCAGGAGTAACGACCACCGGCGGGTGTGTCCGGGGCGTTACAAGTTGGTATCAGAGCCGACCCTCGCGGTTACACGGATGTTTGCGGACAGGTGCGCGGTCATGTTGTTCATGACGTTTGTGACCCGTCGTGGCACCCGGCATGGCACATGTACCGGGCTGGATGCACAGACGTATGTGCCAAGAGGGAACGTTCCTGTGGCCCGACGAGGACGTCGGTTCCTCTGAGTGGGGGTGTATGTGATGGCCTGGCTTATTAGGGATGATAGACTACTCATATCAATAAGGAATTCCTTCTTTTCCGGTGGCCCATTCGGACAGAACTCCAAAGTTAAGCGTGCTCAGCTTGGAGTAGTGTCAGGATGGGTGACCGACCGGGAAGTTGCTCCCCGGTGCGCATGAGTAAGGACAAAGTGCGCAGAAAAGACTAGTATTGATCTGTGGGGCTAGTCTAGATCCCGCCAGGAGTAACGACCACCGGCGGGTGTGTCCGGGGCGTTACAGATGCCTCCGAAGATGGGGCCCTTTGTATGGTTCATACTTAACCGTTTAGCAACAATAACACCTAAGCTGAAATTTGTATCATGAAACAAAGCATGGCGCAAAATGACAAGATCAGGAGAACTAAGATTTCCATTGTTCCCGCGACCAATTAAGCATCTACTAGCAAATATCGCAAAGTAACATAAAACAGGAAAATGTATACTAGTAATTCTTGCATCGGAAACTTTCCTCGTTTCCCCTATAGCAATTCTATCAATAAATCCATCCACATCACAACGATGTGGTTCCTCGATGCTGCCCACAAAGGTTATCTTGCAGACCCGACAAAAATCATGGAGTGACATCTCCTTAACCTCATCATATAAGTGAAACTCCACTAAAGGTGGTGATTTCTTAGCATGGAAATAAAAATTTCACACGAAAATATTAGTGATTAGGAGGTACTATTTGTGCTGGTCATGGAGGAAGTCGGTGAGGCCTGCATTCTCAGCCAAGTAATAAAAGTCATCGTAAATTCCGGCGGCTCTCAAGAACGCATCACAAGGCCATTCACACGACCGAACCTCTGTAGTGCGAGGAAGATTGTATTTGGGCTTTTTATTCTCCTCATTATGCTTATCATTCGAGTTTCGGCTTGAAGAGCTCCTCAACAATCTCTTCATCATTTTTCTTTTTCTCAACGGGGATATGCATGTTCCCAACAATAAGAATATCATATTTCTTCTTGACAGTAGGAAGAGGGAATTCAAAACCTCCAATAGTAATCATTGAAAATTTTCCAATAGAATTGATACTGTGGACTTGAGGTTGTTCCCTTGGAAAGTATACCGTATGCTCATTACCATTAACATGAAAAGTGACATTGCCTTTGTTGCAATCAATAACAGCCCCTGCAGTATTCAAAAAGGGTCTACCAAGGATAATCGACATACTATCGTCCTCAGGAATATCAAGAATAATGAAGCCCATTAAAATAGTAACATTTGCAACCACAATAGGCACATCCTCACAAATACCGATAGGTATAGTAGTTGATTTATCGGCCATTTGCAAAGATATTTCAGTAGGTGTCAACTTATTCAAATCAAGTCTACGATATAAAGAGAGAGGCATAACACTGACACCGGCTCCAAGATCACATAAAGTAGTTTTAACTTAGTTTCTTTTAATGGAGCATGGTATAGTTGCTACTCCTGGATCTCCTAGTTTCTTTGGTATTCCACCTTTAAAAGTATAATTGGCATGGTGGAAATTTCAGCTTCTGGTATTTTTCTTTTATTTGTAACAATATCTTTCATATACTTAGCATAAGGATTCATTTTAAGCATGTCAGTCAAACGCATACGCAAAAAGATAGGTCTAATCATTTCAGCAAAGTGCTCAAAATCCTCATCATCCTTTTTCTTGGATGGTTTAGGAGGAAAAGGCATGGGTTTCTGAACCCATGGTTCTCTTTCTTTACTGTGCTTCCTAGCAACGAAGTCTCTCTTATCATAACGTTGGTTCTTTGATTGTGGGTTATCAAGATCAACATCAGGTTCAATCTCTACATCATTGTTATTGCTAGGTTGAGCATCAACATGAACATCATCATTATCACTAGGTTCATGTTCATTACCAGATTGTGTTTCCGCATCAGAAACAGAAATATCATTGGGATTCTCAGATGTGTCAACAACAGGTTCACTAGAAGCATGCAAAGTCCTATCATTTTTCTTTTTCTTCTTCTTGGAAGGACTAGGTGCATCAACATTAGTTCTCTGAGAATCTTGCTCAACTCTCTTAGGGTAGCCCTCAGGATACAAAGGTTCCTGAGTCATTCCACCCCATCTAGTCATAACTCTAACAACATTATCATTTTTCTTATTATTTAATTCATTGAGCAAATTATCTTGTGCTTTAAGCACTTGTTCTACCTAAGTGGTAACTATAGAAGCATGTTTACTAATAAGTTTAGGGTCACCTTAAACTCTAGACATATAATCACTCAAGTGTTCAACCATATAAGCATTACATTTCAATTGTCTACCAACATAAGCATTGAAGTTTTCTTGTTTAATAATAAAATTATCAAACTCATCCAAGCATTGGCTAGCAGACTTATTACGAGGAATATCACCTTCATCAAATCTATAGAGAGAATTTACCTTTACTACATGTGTCGGGTTATTAATACCATGTATTTCTTCAATAGGTGGTAAATTCTTAACATCTTCAGCTTTAATACCATTTTATTTCATAGATTTCTTTACCTCTTCATATCTTCAGGACTGAGAAATAGAATACCCCTTTTCTTCGGAGTTGGCTTAGGAGTTGATTCAGGAAGTGTCCAATCATTATCATTACTCAATATATTATTCAATAGCAATTCAGCTTGCTCAACAGTTCTTTCCCTGAAAACACAACCGGCACAACTATCCAGGCGGTCTCTGGAAGCATCGGTTAGTCCATTATAAAAGATATCAAGTATTTCATTTTTCTTGAGAGGATGATCAGGCAAAGCATTAAGTAATCGGAGAAGCCTCCCCCAAACTTGTGGGAGACTCTCTTCTTCAATTTTCACAAAATTATATATTTCCCTTAAGGCAGCTTTTTTCTTATGAGCGGGGAAATATTTAGCAGAGAAGTAATAAATCATATCCTGGGGACTATGCACACAACCAGGAGCAAGAGAATTAAACCATGTTTTAGCATCACCCTTTAATGAGAACAGAAATAACTTGAGGATATAGTGGTAACGGATTTTTTCCTCATGAGTGAATAAGGTGTCTATATCATTCAATTTAGCAAGATGTGCCACAACAGTTTCAGATTCATAGCCATAAAAAGGATCAGATTCAATCAAAGTAATTAACTCAGGATCAACAGAGAAATCATAATCCTTATCAGAAATACAAGTAGGTGAAGTAGCAAAATCAGCGTCATATTTCATTCTAGCAATCAAAGACTTTTCTTTCAGCTTAGCTAATAGTTTTTTAAGATCATATCTATCTTTGCAAGCAAAAAGGTCTCTAGCAGTTTCTTCATCCATAACATAACCCTCAGGCACATCAGGCAATTCATATCTAGGGGGAGAATCTTCATCATCACTTTCATCAATATTATCTGTTTCAATAATTTCATTCTCTCTAACCCTAGCAAGTTGTTCATCAAGAAATTCACCTAATGGCACAATATTATCAAACATAGAAGTAGTTTCATCATAAGCATCATGCATAGCAGAAGTGGCATCATCAATAACATGCGACATATCAGAATCAATAACAGGTGTAGGTGTCGCAAATTTACTCATAATAGAAGGTGAATCAAGTGCAGAGCTAGATGTCAGTTCCTTACCTCCCCTCGTAGTTGAGGGAAAAATCTTGGTTCTTTCATCTTTCAAGTTCCTCATAGTGATCAACAGATATAAATCCCAAGTGACTCAAAGAATAGAGCTATGCTCCCCGACAACGGTGCTAGAAAATAATCTTGATAACCCACAAGTATAGGGGATCACAACAATTTTCAAGGGTAGAGTATTCAACCCAAATTTATTGATTCGACACAAGGGGAGCCAAAGAATATTCTCAAGTATTAGCAGTTGAGTTGTCAATTCAACCACACCTGAAAGACTTAATATCTGCAACAAAGTATTTAGTACCAAAGTAGTATGGAAGTAACGGTGACGGTGGCAAAAGTAGCAGTAGTAGTTTTTCTAGCAATGGTAACAGTGGCAACGGAAAAGTAACTAAAAAAGATCAATATGTGAAAAGCTCGTAGGCAATGGATCAATGATGGATAATTACGTTGGATGTGATTCCTCATGCAAAAGTTATAACATAGGGTGACACAGAACTAGCTCCAGTTCATCAATGTAATGTAGGCATGTATTCTGAACATAGTCATACGTGCTTATGGAAAAGAACTTGCATGACATCTTTTGTCCTACCCTCCCGTGGCAGCGGGGTCCTATTGGAAACTAAGGGATATTAAGGCCTCCTTTTAATAGAGTACCGGAGCAAAGCAGTAACACTTAGTAAATACATGAACTCCTCAAACTACGGTCATCACCGGGAGTGGTATCGATTATTGTCACTTCGGGGTTGCCGGATCATAACACATAGTAGGTTCAGATCTGAAATCATGGCACTCGGGCCCTAATGACAAACATTAAGCATGGCAAAGTCATAGCAACATCAATCTTAGAACATAATGGATACTAGGGATCAAACCCTAACAAAACTAACTCGATCACACGGTAAATCTCATCCAACCCATCACCGTCCAGCAAGCCTACGATGAGATTACTCACTCACGGCGGTGAGTGATATGTCCATTTTGCATCATGCTTTTATATCGATATTTATTGCATTATGGGCTGTTATTTCACATTATGTCACAATACTTATGGCTATTCTCTCTTATTTTACAAGGTTTACATAAGGAGGGAGAATGCCGACAGCTGGAATTCTAGGCTGGAAAAGGAGCAAATATTAGAGACCTATTCTGCACAACTCCAAAAGTCCTGAAACTCCACGGAATACCTTATAATAAATAATGAAAAATCCTCGCCAAAGATGAAGACCAGGGGGCACACCCTGCTCACGAGGGTGGGGGGCGCCCCCCAGGGCGCGCCCTCTACCTCGTGGGCCCCCTGTGGCTCTTCGATGACCATCTTCTCCTATATGAAGTCTTTCGTCGAGAAAAAAATAAGAAGCAACCTTTTGGGACGAAACTCCGCCGCCACGAGGTGGAACCTTGGCGGATCCAATCTAGAGCTGCGGCAGAGCTGTTCTGCCGGGGAAACTTCCCTCTCGGAGGGGGAAATCATCGCCATCGTCATCACCAACGCTCCTCTCATCGGGACAGGGCAATCTCCATCAGCATCTTCGTCAACACCATCTCATCTCAAAACCCTAGTTCATCTCTTGTATCCGATTCTTGTCTTTAAGACCGGGATTGGTGCTAGTAGGTTGCTAGTAGTGTTAATTACTCCTTGTAGTTGATGCTAGTTGGTTTAATTGGTGGAAGATCATATGTTCAGATCCTTTATGCATATTAATACCCATCTGATTATGAACATGTTTATTCTTTGTGAGTAGTTGTGTTTGTTCCTGAGGACAAGGGAGAAGTATTGCTATTAGTAGTCATGTGAATTTGGTATTCATTCGATATTTTGATGAGATGCATGTTGTCTAGCCTCTAGTGGTGTTATGTGAACGTCGACTACATAACACTTCACCTTTATTTGGGCCTAGAGGAAGGCATTGGGAAGTAATAAGTAGATGATGGGTTGCTAGAGTGATAGAAGGTTAAACCCTAGTTTATGCGTTGCTTCGTAAGGGGCTGATTTGGATCCATATGTTTCATGCTATGGTTAGGTTGTTGGGTAACGTAGTAATTTCAAAATTTTCCTATGCACACGCAAGATCATGGTGATGCATAGCAACGAGAGGGGAGAGTGTTGTGTACGTACCCTCGTAGACCAACAGCGGAAGCGTTATGACAACGCGGTTGATGTAGTCATACATCTTCATGGCCCGACCGATCAAGCACCGAAACTACGGCACCTCCGAGTTTTAGCACACGTTCAGCTCGATGACGATCCCTGGACTCCGATCCAGCAAAGTGTCGGGGAAGAGTTCCGTCAGCACGACGGCGTGGTGACGATCTTGATGTTCTACCGTCACAGGGCTTCGCCTAAGCACCGCTACGATATTATCGAGGAGTATGGTGGAAGGGGGCACCACACACGGCTAAGAAAACGATCACGAGGATCAACTTGTGTGTCTAGAGGTGCCCCCCTGCCGCCGTATATAAAGGAGCAAGGGGGGGTGCGGCCGACCCTAGGAGGAGGTGCGCCGGAGGAGTCCTACTCCTACCGGGAGTAGGACTCCCCCCCTTTCCCTAGTTGGATTAGGACTTGGGGGGAAGGAGGAGAGGGAAGAAAGGAAAGGGGGGCGCCGCCCCCCTCCTTGTCCAATTCGTACTTTGGGGGGGAGGGGCGCGCGGCAGCCCCTAGGCCTCCTCTCCTCTTCCTCCACTAGGCCCATTAAGGCCCATTAGGTTACCGGGGGGTTCCGGTAACCTCCCGGTACTTCGGTAAAATGCCGATTTCAACCGGAACACTTCCGATGTCCAAACATAGGCTTCCAATATATCAATCTTTATGTATTGACCATTTTGAGACTCCTCGTCATGTCTGTGACCACATCCGGGACTCCGAACAAACTTCGATACATCAAAATATATAAACTCATAATGAAAAAGTCATCATAATGTTAAGCGTGCGGACCCTACGGGTTCGAGAACAATGTAGACATGACCGAGACACGTCTCCAGTCAATAACCAATAGCGGAACCTGAATGCTCATATTGGCTCCTACATATTCTACGAAGATCTTTATCGGTCAGACCGCATAACAACATACATTGTTCCCTTTGTCATCGGTATGTTACTTGCCCGAGATTAAATCGTCGGTATCTCAATACCTAGTTCAATTTCGTTACCGGCAAGTCTCTTTACTCGTTTCGTAATACATCATCTCGCAACTAACTCATTAGTTGCAATGCTTGCAAGGCTTATGTGATGTGCATTACCGAGAGGGCCCAGAGATACCTCTCCGACAATCGGAGTGACAAATCCTAATCTCGAAATACGCCAACCCAACATGTACCTTTGGAGACACCTGTAGAGCTCCTTTATAATCACCCAGTTACGTTGTGACGTTTGGTAGCACACAAAGTGTTCCTCCGGCAAACGGGAGTTGCATAATCTCATAGTCATAGGAACATGTATAAGTCATGAAGAAAGCAATAGCAACATACTAAACGATCGGTTGCTAAGCTAATGGAATGGGTCATGTCAATCACATCATTCTCCTAATGATGTGATCCCGTTAATCAAATGACAACACATGTCTATGGTTAGGAAACATAACCATCTTCGATTAACGAGCTAGTCAAGTAGAGGCATACTAGTGACATTTTAGTTTGTCTATGTATTCACACAAGTATTATGTTTCCGGATAATACAATTCTAATAAACATTTATCATGATATAAGGAAATAAATAATAACTTTATTATTGCCTCTAGGGCATATTTCCTTCAGTTTCCCACTTGCACTAGAGTCAATAATCTAGATTACACAGTAATGATTCTAACACCCATGGAGCTTTGGTGCTGATCATGTTTTGCTCATGGAAGAGGCTTAGTTAACGGGTCTGCTACATTCAGATCCGTATGTATCTTGCAAATCTCTATGTCTCCCACTTGGACTAGATCCCGGATGGAATTGAAGCGTCTCTTGATGTGCTTGGCTCTCTTGTGAAATCTGGATTCCTTTGCCAAGGCAAATTCACCAGTATTGTCACAAAAGATTTTCATTGGACCCAATGCACTAGGTATGACACCTAGAACGGATATGAACTCTTTCATCCAGACTCCTTCGTTTGCTGCTTCCGAAGCAACTATGTACTCTGCTTCACATGTAGATCCCACCACAACGCTTTGTTTAGAACTGCACCAACTGACAGCTCCACCGTTTAATGTAAACATGTATCCGGTTTGCGATTTAGAATCGTCTGGATCAGTGTCAAAGCTTGCATCAATGTAACCATTTACGATGAGCTCTTTGTCACCTCCATATACGAGAAACATATCCTTAGTCCTTTTCAGGTATTTTAGGATGTTCTTGACCGTTGTCTAGTGATCCACTCCTGGATTACTTTGGTACCTCCCTGCTAGACTTATAGCAAGACATACATCAGGTCTGGTACACATCATTGCATACATGATAGAGCCTATTGCTGAAGCATAGGGAACATCTTTCATTTTCTCTCTATCTTCTGCAGTGATCGGGCATTGAGTCTTACTCAATCTCACACCTTGTAACACAGGCAAAAATCCTTTCTTTGCTTGATCCATTTTGAACTTCTTCAAAATTTTGTCAAGGTATGTGCTTTGTGAAAGTCCAATTAAGCGTCTTGATCTATCTCTATAGATCTTAATGCCCAATATGTAAGTAGCTTCACCGAGGTCTTTCATTGAAAAACTCTTATTCAAGTATCCCTTTATGCTATCCAGAAATTCTATATCATTTCCGATTAGTAATATGTCATCTACATATAATATCAGAAATGCTACAGAGCTCCCACTCACTTTCTTGTAAATACAGGCTTCTCCAAAAGTCTGTACAAAACCAAATGCTTTGATCACACTATCAAAGCGTTTATTCCAACTCCGAGAGGCTTGCACCAGTCCATAAATGGATCGCTGGAGCTTGCACACTTTGTTAGCTCCCTTTGGATCGACAAAACCTTCCGGCTGCATCATATACAACTCTTCTTCCAGAAATCCATTCAGGAATGCAGTTTTTACATCCATCTGCCAAATTTAATAATCATAAAATGCGGCAATTGCTAACATGATTCGGATAGACTTAAGCATCGCCACGGGTGAGAAGGTCTCATCGTAGTCAATCCCTTGAACTTGTCGAAAACCTTTTGCGACAAGTCGAGCTTTGTAGACAGTAACATTACCGTCAGCATCAGTCTTCTTCTTGAAGATCCATTTATTTTCAATTGCTTGCCGATCTTTGGGCAAGTCAACCAAAGTCCACACTTTCTTCTCATACATGGATCCCATCTCAGATTTCATGGCTTCAAGCCATTTTGCGAAATCTGGGCTCACCATCGCTTACTCATAGTTCGTAGGTTCATCATGATCTAGTAGCATGACTTCCAGAACAGGATTACCGTACCACTCTGGTGCGGATCTTACTCTGGTTGATCTACAAGGTTCAGTAGTAACTTGTTCTGAAGTTTCATGATCATCATCATTAGCTTCCTCACTAATTGGTGTAGGTGTCATAGAAACCGGTTTCTGTGATGTACTACTTTCCAATAAGGGAGCAGGTACCGTTACTTCATCAAGTTCTACTTTTCTCCCACTCACTTCTTTCGAGAGAAACTCCTTCTCTAGAAAGTTTCCGAATTTAGCAACAAAATTCTTGCCTTCGGATCTGTGATAGAAGGTGTATCCAATAGTTTCCTTTGGATATCCTATGAAGACACATTTCCCCGATTTGGGTTCGAGCTTATCAGGTTGAAGCTTTTTCACATAAGCATCGCAACCCCAAACTTTGAGAAACGACAACTTTGGTTTCTTGCCAAACCACAGTTCATAAGGCGTCGTCTCAACGGATTTTGATGGTGCCCTATTTAACGTGAATGCGGCCGTCTCTAAAGCATAACCCCAAAACGATAGCGGTAAATCAGTAAGAGACATCATAGATCGCACCATATCTAGTAAAGTACGATTACGACGTTCGGACACACCATTACGCTATGGTGTTCCGGGTGGCGTGAGTTGCGAAACTATTCCGCATTGTTTCAAATGTACACCAAACTCGTAACTCAAATATTCTCCTCCACGATCAGATCGTAGGAATTTTATTTTCTTGTTACGATGATTTTCAACTTCACTCTGAAATTCTTTGAACTTTTCAAATGTTTCAGACTTATGTTTCATTAAGTAGATATACCCATATCTGCTTAAGTCATCTGTGAAGGTGAGAAAATAACGATATCCGCCACGAGCCTCAATATTCATCGGACCACATACATCCGTATGTATGATTTCCAACAAATCTGTTGCTCTCTCCATAGTACCGGAGAATGGTGTTTTGGTCATCTTGCCCATAAGGCACGGTTCGCAAGTACCAAGTGATTCATAATCAAGTGGTTCCAAAAGTCCATCAGTATGGAGTTTCTTCATGCGCTTTACACCGATATGACCTAAACGGCAGTGCCACAAATAAGTTGCACTATCATTATCAACTCTGCATCTTTTGGCTTCAACATTATGAATATGTGTGTCACTACTATCGAGATTTAATAAGAATAGACCACTCTTCAAGGGTGCATGACCATAAAAGATATTACTCATATAAATAGAACAACCATTATTCTCTGATTTAAATGAATAACCGTCTCGCATCAAACAAGATCCAGATATAATGTTCATGCTCAACGCTGGCACCAAATAACAATTATTTAGGTCTAATACTAATCCCGAAGGTAGATGTAGAGGTAGCGTGCCGACCGCGATCACATCGACTTTGGAACCATTTCCCACGCGCATCGTCACCTCGTCCTTAGCCAATCTTCGCTTAATCCGTAGTCCCTGTTTCGAGTTGCAAATATTAGCAACAGAACCAGTATCAAATACCCAGGTGCTACTGCGAGCATTAGTAAGGTACACATCAATAACATGTATATCATATATACCTTTGTTCACCTTGCCATCCTTCTTATCCGCCAAATACTTGGGGCAGTTCCGCTTCCAGTGACCAGTCTGCTTGCAGTAGAAGCACTCAGTTTCAGGCTTAGGTCCAGATTTGGGTTTCTTCTCCTGAGCAGCAACTTGCTTGCTGTTCTTTTTGAAGTTCCCCTTCTTCTTCCCTTTGCCCTTTTTCTTGAAACTAGTGGTCTTGTTGACCATCAACACTTGATGCTCCTTCTTGATTTCTACCTCCGCAGCTTTCAGCATTGCGAAGAGCTCGGGAATTGTCTTAACCATCCCTTGCATATTATAGTTCATCACGAAGCTCTTGTAGCTAGGTGGAAGTGATTGGAGAATTCTGTCAATGACGCAATCATCTGGAAGATTAACTCCCAATTGAATCAAGTGATTATTATACCCAGACATTTTGAGTATATGCTCACTGACAGAACTGTTCTCCTCCATCTTGCAGCTATAGAACTTATTGGAGACTTCATATCTCTCAATCCGGGCATTTGCTTGAAATATTAACTTCAACTCCTGGAACATCTCATATGCTCCATGACGTTCAAAACGTCGTTGAAGTCCCGATTCTAAGCCGTAAAGCATGGCACACTGAACTATTGAGTAGTCATCAGCTTTGCTCTGCCAGACGTTCATAACATCTGGTGTTGCTCCAGCAGCAGGCCTGGCACCCAGCGGTGCTTCCAGGACGTAATTCTTCTGTGCAGCAATGAGGATAATCCTCAAGTTACGGACCCAGTCCGTGTAATTGCTACCATCATCTTTCAACTTTGCTTTCTCAAGGAACGCATTAAAATTCAACGGAACAACAGCACGGGCCATCTATCTACAATCAAACATAAACAAGCAAGATACTATCAGGTACTAAGTTCATGATAAATTTAAGTTCAATTAATCATATTACTAAAGAACTCCCACTTAGATAGACATCCCTCTAATCCTCTAAGTGATCACGTGATCCAAATCAACTAAACCATGTCCGATCATCACGTGAGATGGAGTAGTTTCATTGGTGAACATCACTATGTTGATCATATCTACTATATGATTCACGCTCGACCTTTCGGTCTCCGTGTTCCGAGGCCATATCTGTATATGCTTGGCTCGTCAAGTATAACCTGAGTATTCCGCGTGTGCAACTGTTTTGCACCCGTTGTATTTGAACGTAGAGCCTATCACACCCGATCATCACGTGGTGTCTCAGCACGAAGAACTTTCGCAACGGTGCATACTCAGGGAGAACACTTCTTGATAATTAGTGAGAGATCATCTTAAAATGCTACCGTCAATCAAAGCAAGATAAGATGCATAAAAGATAAACATCACATGCAATCAATATAAGTGATATGATATGGCCATCATCTTGTGCTTGTGATCTCCATCTTCGAAGCACCATCATGATCACCATCGTCACCGGCGCGACACCTTGATCACCATCGTAGCATCGTTGTCGTCTCGCCAATCTTATGCTTCCACGACTATCGCTACCGCTTAGTGATAAAGTAAAGCATTACAGCGCAATTGCATTGCATACAATAAAGCGACAACCATATGGCTCCTGCCAGTTGCCGATAACTCGGTTACAAAACATGATCATCTCATACAATAAAATTTAGCATCATGTCTTGACCATATCACATCACAACATGCCCTGCAAAAACAAGTTAGACGTCCTCTACTTTGTTGTTGCAAGTTTTACGTGGCTGCTACGGGCTTAAGCAAGAACCAATCTTACCTACGCATCAAAACCACAACGATAGTTTGTCAAGTTGGTGCTGTTTTAACCTTCGCAAGGACCGGGCGTAGCCACACTCGGTTCAACTAAAGTTGGAGAAACTGACACCCGCCAGCCACCTGTGTGCAAAGCACGTCGGTAGAACCAGTCTCGCGTAAGCGTACGCGTAATGTCGGTCCGGGCCGCTTCATCCAACAATACCGCCGAACCAAAGTATGACATGCTGGTAAGAAGTATGACTTATATCGCCCACAACTCACTTGTGTTCTACTCGTGCAAATCACATCAACACATAAAACCTGGCTCGGATGCCACTGTTGGGTAACGTAGTAATTTCAAAATTTTCCTACGCACACGCAAGATCATGGTGATGCATAGCAACGAGAGGGGAGAGTGTTGTCTACGTACCCTCGTAGACCGACAGCGGAAGCGTTATGACAACGCGGTTGATGTAGTCGTACGTCTTCACGGCCCGACCGATCAAGCACCGAAACTACGGCGCCTCCGAGTTTTAGCACACGTTCAGCTCAATGACGATCCCCGGACTCCGATCCAGCAAAGTGTCGGGGAAGACTTCCGTCAGCACAACGGCGTGGTGACGATCTTGATGTTCTACCGTCACAAGGCTTTGCCTAAGCACCGCTACAATATTATCGAGGAGTATGGTGGAAGGGGGCACCGCACACGGCTAAGAAAACGATCACGAGGATCAATGTGTGTGTCTAGAGGTGCCCCCCTGCCCCCGTATATAAAGGAGCAAGGGGGGTGCGGCCGGCCCTAGGAGAGGCGCGCCAGAGGAGTCCTACTCCTATCGGGAGTAGGACTCCCCCATTTCCCTAGTTGGATTAGGACTTGGGGGGAAGGAGGAGAGGGAAGAAAGGAAAGGGGGGGCGCCACCCCCCTCCTTGTCCAATTCGGACTTGGGGGGGAGGGGCGCGCGGCAGCCCCTAGGCCTCCTCTCCTCTTCCTCCACTAGGCCCATTAAGGCCCATTAGGTTACCGGGGGGTTCCGGTAACCTCCCGGTACTCCGGTAAAATGCTGATTTCAACCGGAACACTTCCGATGTCCAAACATAGGCTTCCAATATATCAATCTTTATGTCTCGACCATTTTGAGACTCCTCGTCATGTCTATGACCACATCCGGGACTCCGAACAAACTTCAGTACATCAAAATATATAAACTCATAATGAAAAAGTCATCGTAACGTTAAGCGTGCGGACCCTACGGGTTCGAGAACAATGTAGACATGACCGAGACACGTCTCCGGTCAATAACCAATAGAGGAACCTGGATGCTCATATTGGCTCCTACATATTCTACGAAGATCTTTATCGGTCAGACCGCATAACAACATACATTGTTCCCTTTGTCATCAGTATGTTACTTGCCCCAGATTCGATCGTCGGTATCTCAATACCTAGTTCAATCTCGTTACCGGCAAGTCTCTTTACTCGTTTCGTAATACATCATCTCGCAACTAACTCATTAGTTGCAATGCTTGCAAGGCTTATGTGATGTGCATTACCGAGAGGACCCAGAGATACCTCTCCGACAATCGGAGTGACAAATCCTAATCTCGAAATACGCCAACCCAACATGTACCTTTGGAGACACCTATAGAGCTCCTTTATAATCACCCAGTTACGTTGTGACGTTTGGTAGCAGACAAAGTGTTCCTCCGGCAAACGGGAGTTGCATAATCTCATAGTCATAGGAACATGTATAAGTCATGAAGAAAGCAATAGCAACATACTAAACGATCGGTTGCTAAGCTAATGGAATGGGTCATGTCAATCACATCATTCTCCTAATGATGTGATCCCGTTAATCAAATGACAACACATGTCTATGGTTAGGAAACATAACCATCTTTGATTAACGAGCTAGTCAAGTAGAGGCATACTAGTGACGTTTTAGTTTGTCTATGTATTCACACAAGTATTATGTTTCCGGATAATACAATTCTAATAAACATTTATCATGATATAAGGAAATAAATAATAACTTTATTATTGCCTCTAGGGCATATTTCCTTCATAGGTTTACCTTAATACTTTTGTTGTAGTTGCGGATGCTTGCAATAGAGGTTAATCATAAGTGGGATACTTGTTCAAGTAAGAACAGCACCCAAGCACCGGTCCACCCACATGTCAAATTATCAAAGTACCGAACGCGAATCATATGAACGTGATGAAAACTAGCTTGACGATATTCCCATGTGTCCTCGGGAGCGCTTTTCCTTATATAAGAGTTTGTCCAGGATTGGGCCACCTTGCTGCACTTTATTTACTTTTGTTACTTGTTGCTCGTTACAAATTATCTTATCACAAAACTATCTGTTACCACTTATTTCAGTACTTGCAGAGAATACCTTGCTGAAAACCGTTTATCATTTCCTTCTGCTCCTCGTTGGGTTCGACACTCTTACTTATCGAAAGGACTACGATAGATCCCCTATACTTGTGGGTCATCAAGACTCTTTTCTGGCGCCGTTGCCGGGGAGTGAAGCGCCTTTGGTAGGTGGAATTTGGTAAGGAAAAATTTATATAGTGTGCTGAAATTTACTGTCACTTGTTACTATGGAAAGTAATCCTCTAAGGGGCTTGTTCGGGGTATCTTCACCCCGACCGGTAGAGCAAAGAGTTGCTCCTTAACCTACTGAACCTATTAAAAATGAATATGAAAATGAAATTCCTTATGAGTATCCTTCAGATATGATAGAAAAACTACTAGCTAATCCTTTTACAGGAGATGGAACAAAGCGTCCTGATGAACACCTAATATATGTGGATGAAGTTTGTGGATTATTTAAGATTGCAGGTATACCTGATGATGTTGCTAAGAAGAAGGTCTTCCCTTTATCTTTGAAGGGAGACGCATTGGTATGGTATAGGCTATGTGATGATACGAGATCATGGAATTATAGAAGATTGAAATTGGAATTTCATCAAAAGTATTACCCTATGCATCTTGTTCATCGTGATCATAATTATATATATAATTTTTGGCCTCGCGAAGGAGAAAGCATCGCTCAAGCTTGGGGGAGGCTTAAATCAATGTTATATTCATGCCCCAACCATGAGCTTCCAAGAGAAACAATTCTTCAAATAATTTATGCTCAGCTTTGTGATAACAATCGCACCATGCTTGATACTTCTTGTGCTGGCTCTTTTATGATGAAGACTATTGGATTTAAATGGAATTTATTGGATAAAATTAAATGCAACTCTGAAGATTGGGACCTTGACAATGGTAAGGAGTCAGGTATGACACCTAAGTTTGATTGTGTTAAATCTTTTATGGATACCGATATTTTCCGTAAGTTTAGCACTAAATATGGAGTTGATTCTGAGATAGTAGTTTCTTTCTGTGAATCTTTTGCTACTTATGTTGATCTCTCTAAGGAGAAGTGGTTTAAATATCATCCTCCCATAGAAGTAAAAGTAGCTGCACCTATTAAAGTTGAAGAAAAGACTGTCACTTATAATGATCCTATTGTTCCTACTTCTTATGTTGAGAAACCACCTTTCCCTGTTAGAATAAAGGATCATGCTAAAGCTTCAACTATGGTTCGTAAAAGCAATATTAAAACATATACACCTCCTGAGCAAGTTAAAGTAGAACCTAATATTGCTATTTTTAAAGAGCTCTTGTCTGATAATATTGATGGGTATGTTATTCAGTTCTGCGGTGAAACTGCTAGAATTGCTAAACCTTGTGCTAAAGATAAACATAGACCTGTGGTAGGCGTGCCTGTTATTTATGTTAATATAGGAGATCATTGTTATCATGGCTTATGTGATATGGGTGCTAGTGCTAGTGTTATACCTTATGACTTGTATAAAGAAATCAAGCATGGAATTGCACCTGCTGAGTTAGAAGATATTGATGTCACAATTAAACTTGCTAATAGAGATACTATTTCAGCAATGGGAATTGTTAGAGATGTTGAAGTCTTGTGTGGGAAAACTAAATATCCTACTGATTTTCTTATTCTTAGTTCCCCACAAGATAGCTTTTGTCCCATTATATTTGGTAGACCCTTCTTAAACCCTGTTAATGCTAGGATAGACTGCGAAAAGAATTTTGTTACTATTGGCTTGGATGATATGACTCATGAATTTAATTTCTCTAAATTTAGTAAACAACACCGTGAAGAAGAATTTCCTAGTAAGGATGAAATTATTGGTCTTGCTTCTATTGTCGTACCTCCTAGTGATCCTTTAGAACAATATTTGCTAGACCATGAGAATGATATGTTTATGAATGAAAGAAGGGAAATAGATGAAGTATTCTTTAAACAAGAACCTATGCTGAAACACAATTTGCCTGTAGAAATCCTAGGGGATCCCCCTCCACCTAAGGGTGATCCCGTGTTTGACCTTAAACCGTTGCCTGATAATCTTAAATATGCTTATCTTGATGAAAAGAAGATATATCCTGTTATTATTAGTGCTAACCTTTCAGAGCATGAAGAAGAAAGATTATTGAAAACTTTGAAGAAGCACCATGCTGCTATTGGGTATACTCTTGATGATCTTAAGGGCATTAGTCCCACTCTATGTCAACATAAAATAAATTTGGAAGCAGATGCCAAACCAGTTCGTGATCCTCAATGACGTCTGGATCCTAAAATGAAAGAAGTGGTAAGAAAAGAAATACTAAAGCTTATGGAGGCAGGTATAATTTATCCCGTTGCTGATAGTCAGTGGGTAAGTTCTGTTCATTGTGTCCCTAAGAAGGGAGGTATTACTGTTGTTCCTAATGATAAAGATGAATTGATTCCACAAAGAATTATTACAGGTTATAGGATGGTAATTGATTTCCGCAAATTAAATAGGGCTACTAAGAAAGATCATTACCCCTTACCTTTTATCGATCAAATGCTAGAAAGATTATGCAAACATACACATTACTGCTTTCTAGATGGTTATTCTGGTTTCTCTCAAATACCTGTGTCGGCTAAAGATCAATCAAAGACTACTTTTACATGCCCTTTTGGTACTTTTGCTTATAGACGTATGCCTTTTGGTTTATGTAATGCACCTGCTACCTTTCAAAGATGCATGATGGCTATATTCTCTGACTTTTGTGAAAAGATTTGTGAGGTTTTCATGGACGACTTTTCCGTCTATGGATCTTCTTTTGATGATTGCTTGAGCAATCTTGATCGAGTTTTGCAGAGATGTGAAGAAACTAATCTTGTCTTGAATTGGGAAAAGTGCCACTTTATGGTTAATGAGGGTATTGTCTTGGGGCATAAAGTTTCTGAAAGAGGTATTGAAGTTGATAAAGCCAAGGTTGATGCTATTGAAAAGATGCCATGTCCCAAGGACATCAAAGGTATAAGAAGTTTCCTTGGTCACGCCGGATTTTATAGGAGGTTCATTAAGGACTTCTCAAAAATTTCTCGGCCTCTGACTAATTTATTACAAAAAGATATACCATTTGTCTTTGATGATGATTGTGTAGAAGCATTTGAAATACTTAAGAAAGCATTAGTCTCTGCACCTATTGTTCAGCCACCTGATTGGAATTTACCCTTTGAAATTATGTGTGATGCTAGTGATTATGCTGTAGGTGCTGTTCTAGGGCAAAGAGTTGATAAGAAATTAAATGTTATCCATTATGCTAGTAAGACTCTAGACAATGCTCAAAGAAATTATGCTACTACTGAAAAAGAACTTTTAGCAGTTGTATTTGCTTGTGATAAGTTCAGACCTTATATTGTTGATTCTAAAGTAACTATCCACACTGATCATGCTGCTATTAAATATCTTATGGAGAAGAAAGATGCTAAACCTAGACTTATTAGATGGGTTCTCTTGCTACAAGAATTTGATTTGCATATTGTTGATAGAAAAGGAGCTGAGAACCCCGTTGCAGACAACTTATCTAGGTTAGAGAATGTTCTTGATGACCCACTACCTATTGATGATAGCTTTCCTGATGAACAATTAAATGTCATAAGTACTTCTCGTAGTACCCCTTGGTATGCTGATTATGCTAATTACATAGTTGCTAAATTTATACCACCTAGCTTCACATACCAACAAAAGAAAAAGTTCTTCTATGATTTGAGACATTACTTTTGGGATGACCCACATCTTTATAAAGAAGGAGTAGATGGTGTTATTAGACGTTGTGTACCTGAGCATGAACAGGAACAGATCCTACGCAAGTGCCACTCCGAAACTTATGGAGGACACCAGGCGGGAGATAGAACTGCACATAAGGTATTGCAATCCGGTTTTTATTGGCCTACTCTGTTCAAGGATGCTCGTAAGTTTGTCCTATCTTGTGATGAATGTCAAAGAATTGGTAATATTAGTAGACGTCAAGAAATGCCTATGAATTATTCACTTGTTATTGAACCATTTGATGTTTTGGGCTTTGATTATATGGGACCTTTTCCTGCCTCTAATGGATATACACATATTTTAGTTGTTGTTGATTACGTTACTAAGTGGGTAGAAGCTATTCCAACTAGTAGTGCTGATCATAACACTTCTATTAAAATGCTTAAAGAAGTTATTTTTCCGAGGTTTGGAGTCCCTAGATATTTAATGACTGATGGTGGTTCACATTTTATTCATGGTGCTTTCCGTAAAATGCTTGCTAAATATGACGTCAATCATAGAATTGCATCTCTGTATCACCCACAGTCTAGTGGTCAAGTAGAATTGAGTAATAGAGAACTCAAATTGATTTTCCAAAAGACTGTCAATAGGTCTAGAAAGAATTGGTCCAAGAAACTTGATGATGCATTATGGACCTATAGAATTGCATATAAAAATCCTATGGGTATGTCTCCGTATAAAATGGTATATGGAAAAGCATGTCACTTACCTCTCGAACTAGAACATAAGGCATATTGGGCTATTAAAGAGCTCAACTATGATTTAAAACTTGCCGGTGAAAATAGGTTATTTGATATTAGCTCACTTGATGAATGGAGAACCCAAGCTTATGAAAATGCTAAGTTGTTTAAAGAAAAAGTTAAAAGATGGCATGACAAAAGGATACAAAAGCGTGAGTTTAATGTAGGTCATTATGTATTGCTATACAACTCTAGTTTAAGATTTTTTGCAGGAAAACTTCTCTCTAAATGGGAAGGCCCCTATGTTATCGAGGAGGTCTATCGTTCCGGTGCCATAAAAATCAACAACTTCGAAGGCACAAATCCGAAGGTGGTAAACGGTCAGAGAATTAAACATTATATCTCAGGTAATCCCATAAATGTTGAAACCAATATTATTGAAACCGTAACCCCGAAGGAATACATAAGGGATACTTTGCAGAACGTTTCAGACTCCAAAAAGGAATAGGTATGTGGTACGGTAAGTAAACCGACTCCAAAACAATTTTTAAGGCAATATTTCTCTGTTTTGGAATATTTAGAAAAATAGAAAATTAAGTAGTAGTCCGGGAAGGACACGAGGGCCCCACGAGGGTGGAGGGCGCGCCCTACCCCCCTGGGCGCGCCCCCTACCTCGTGAGCTCCTCGTGTGCCTTCCGGACTCTGTTTTCTTGCACGATACGTGTTTTGGTCGGTAAAAGTTCATTATATAATCTCCCGGGGGTTTTGACTCCCGTATCACGCAAAAATCTCCTGTTTTTGTTTCGAGCTGTTTTTCTGACAGATCTAGATTATCATGACGTCCCCAAGTGCTTCCAAGGACAAGTTCTTCGAGAAGGTCATCAACCCTTACCTCGCGGAGGTGCTGCGACACCCTCAAACCATTGAGATGCGTGATGGGTTGCTGCACATCCGCGATGCTGAGGGACCAAAGGGAACCGAAGCGTGGAGACGAGGCTCGAAGCAATGGAGCAACAAATTTTCAAGTGCCAGGGGATGGAGCGTGGAATCAACGCTAGCCACACGATGCTCGCGGAGTTCACTAACAACTACAAGCGGATGCCAAGAACACCGAGGAGGCCATCTTCAAGCTATATGAGAAGATCGAGCACCTCCAAGCCCAAATCTATGACCTGCAAAACCAAAACTGTGAGTAGGAGCTTTAGCCGACACATGAAAGCTTCGTAAGTAAACAATGGACCTCAAGTAGCAAGTCAACAAGCTCGAGGGGGAGAATCGTATCCTGAGAGGAATCATCGCCAAGAATATTTCACCAACAACAAAGAAGGAGATATAATAACATGGGTATGGGCACTCCCCTTGGCAGCCGCAAAGCTTGGGGGAGGTGCCCCGGTATCGTATCACAATCACAAATCCTATCTTTACCGTTTTCCTTAGTTCGATCCTATTAGTAGTATTTTGATCTAGTAGAATAAAGTTTATGGCATGATATAGTTTTGAGTTTTGCCTTATGATCTCTCTATGTAATCAAGTTCGTGAGCTATATAATAAAGATTAGTGTTGAGTCAAGGGCTTGATTTTCTTGCTATGATCTTGGGTGAATAAAAGAAAAGAGAAAAAGAATAAGAAGAAACAAAAGTTCATATTGATCTTATTGATAGTAATGACTTCACATAGAAAGAGTGTGATGATTAAAAGTTGTTGGGAGTTGGCAGACACAGCTTTGGTCATCGTTGCAATTAATAGGAAGTAATAAGGAAAGAGAGGTTTCACATATAAATATACTATTATTGACATCTTTTATGATTGGGAACACTCATCAAAATATGACATGCTAAAGAGTTGATGTTGGACAAGGAAGACAACGTAATGGGTTATGTTTTCTTATATCTGAGATAAAGTATGTTGTCATGGATCATCCAACATGTTGAGCTTGCCTTTCCCCCTCATGCTAGCCAAATTCTCAGCACCAAGTAGAGATACTACTTGTGCTTCCAAATACCCTTAAACCAATTTTGCCATGAGAGTCCACCATATCTACCTATGGATTGAATAAGATCCTTCAAGTAAGTTGTCATCAGTGCAAAGCAATAAAAATTGCTCTCTAAATATGTATGATTGATTGGTGTGGGAGAAATAAGCTTTATACGATCTTGTGATGTGGAAGTAATAAAGGCGACGGACTGCATAATAAAGGTTCATATCACAAGGGCAAAGTGACGTTCTCTCGCATTAAGATTTTGTGCATCCAACCATAAAAGCGCATGGCAACCTCTGCTTCCCTCTGCGAAGGGCCTATCTTTTATTATTATCTTCTACCTTATGCAAGTGTCATGGTGATCTTCACCTTTCCTTTTTCATTTTATCCTTTGGCAAGCCCAGCATGTTGGAAAGAACCTGATATATATATATATATATATATAATTGGATGTGGGGGGGCATGAGTTATTATTGTTGACATTACCCTCGAGGTAAAAGGTTGTGGGGCGAAACTATAAGCCCCTATCTTTCTTTGTGTCCGATTAAAACTCCGTAACCACAAGTATTGCGCGAGTGTTAGCAATTATGAAGGACTAGATGATAGTTGAGTATGTGGACTTGCTTTTTAGCTCTGACATAGACTCTTTCTGATGTTATGATAAATTGCAACTGCTTCAATGATTGAGGTTACAGTTTGTTGGTTCTCAATAAGGTTTTTGATTCATACTTTTGCATTGTGAATAGATCATCACTAGAACATAAGTAATCATATGATAATATCTATATATGTTGCTGTTATGAGAATAATCATGATGCCCTCATGTCCGTATTTTATTTTTATCGACGCCGCTACCTCTAAACATGGGGACATATTTATTGTTATCGGCTTTCGCTTGAGGACAAGCGAGGTCTAAGCTTGGGGGAGTTGATACGTCCATTTTGCATCATGCTTTTATATCGACATTTATTGCATTATGGGCTGTTATTTCACATTATGTCACAATACTTATGGCTATTCTCTCTTATTTTACAAGGTTTACATAAGGAGGGAGAATGCCGACAGCTGGAATTCTGGGCTGGAAAAGGAGAAAATATTAGAGACCTATTCTGCACAACTCCAAAAGTCCTAAAACTCCACGGAATACCTTATAATAAATAATGAAAAATCCTCACCAAAGATGAAGACCAAGGGCCCACACCCTGCTCACGAGGGTGGGGGCGCCCCCTACCTCGTGGGCCCCCTGGTGGCTCTCCGATGACCATCTTCTCCTATATGAAGTCTTTCGTCGAGAAAAAATAAGAAGCAACCTTTCAGGACGAAACTCCGCCGCCACGAGGCGAAACCTTGGCGGATCCAATCTAGAGCTCCGGTAGAGCTGTTCTACCGGGGAAACTTCCCTCTCGGAGGGGGAAATCATCGCCATCGTCATCATCAACGCTCCTCTCATCGGGAGAGGGAAATCTCCATCAACATCTTCATCAGCACCATCTCATCTCAAAACCCTAGTTCATCTCTTGTATCCGATTCTTGTCTTTAAGTCCGGGATTGGTGCTAGTAGGTTGCTAGTAGTGTTAATTACTCCTTGTAGTTGATGCTAGTTGGTTTAATTGGTGGAAGATCATATGTTCAGATCCTTTGTGCATATTAATACCCCTCTGATTATGAACATGTTTATGCTTTGTGAGTAGTTACGTTTGTTCCTGGGGACAAGGGAGAAGTCTTGCTATTAGTCATGTGAATTTGGTATTCGTTCGATATTTTGATGAGATGCATGTTGTCTAGCCTCTAGTGGTGTTATGTGAACGTCGACTACATAACACTTCACCATTATTTGGGCCTAGAGGAAGGCATTGGGAAGTAATAAGTAGATGATGGGTTGCTAGAGTGACAGAAGCTTAAACCCTAGTTTATGTGTTGCTTCGTAAGGGGTTGATTTGGATCCATATGTTTCATGCTATGGTTAGGTTGTTGGGGAACGTAGCATAAATTCAAAATTTTCCTACGTGTCACCAAGATCTATCTATGGAGTCATCTAGCAACGAGGGAGGAGTGGATCTACATACCCTTGTAGATCGCGTGCGGAAGCGTTCAAGAGAACGGGGTTGATGGAGTCGTACTCGTCGTGATCCAAATCACCGATGATCCTAGCGCCGAACGGACGGCACCTCCGCGTTCAACACACGTACGGAGCAGCGACGTCTCCTCCTTCTTGATCCAGCAAGGGGGAAGGAGAGGTTGAGGAAGATGGCCCCAACAGCAGCACGACGGCGTGGTGGTGGTGGAGCTGCAGTACTCCGGCAGGGCTTCCCTAAGCACTATGGAGGAGGAGGATGTGTTGGAGAGGGAGAGGGAGGCACCAAAGGCAAGGGTAAAAGGTCCTCCCTTCCCCCCACTATATATAGGGGGCCTAGGGGGGGCGCCGGCCCTAGGAGATCCAATCTTCTAGGGGGGGCGGCGGCCAAGGGAGGAATCCCTCCTCCCCAAGGCACCTAGGAGGTGCCTTCCCCTTCTAGGACTCTTCCTTTAGGGTTTCCCCACTCTAGGCGCATGGGCCCTAGGGGGAAGTGGCGCCCCAGCCCACTTTGGGCTGGATCCCTTCCCACTTCAGCCCATGGGGACCTCCGGGATAGGTGGCCCCACCCGGTGGACCCCCGGGACCCTTCCGATGGTCCCGGTACAATACCGGTGACCCCGAAACTTGTCCCGATGGCCGAAATAGCACTTCCTATATATAATTCTTTACCTCCGGACCATTCCGGAACTCCTCGTGACGTCCGGGATCTCATCCGGGACTCCGAACAACATTCGGGTTACTGCATATACATATCCCTACAACCCTAGTGTCACCGAACCTTAAGTGTGTAGACCCTACGGGTTCGCGAACCATGTAGACATGACCGAGACGTTCTCCGGTCAATAACCAACAGCGGGATCTAGATACCCATGTTGGCTCCCACATGTTCCACGATGATCTCATCGGATGAACCACGATGTCGAGGATTCAATCAATCCCGTATGCAATTCCCTTTGTCCATCGGTACGATACTTGCCCGAGATTCGATCGTCGGTATCCCGATACCTTGTTCAATCTTGTTACCGGCAAGTCTCTTTACTCGTTCCGTAACACATCATCCCGTGATCAACTCCTTGATCACATTGTGCACATTATGATGATGTCCTACCGAGTGGGCCCAGAGATACCTCTCCGTCACACGGAGTGACAAATCCCAGTCTCGATTCGTGCCAACCCAACAGACACTTTCGGAGATACCCGTAGTGCACCTTTATAGTCACCCAGTTACGTTGTGACGTTTGGCACACCCAAAGTATTCCTACGGTATCCGGGAGTTGCACAATCTCATGGTCTAAGGAAATGATACTTGACATTAGAAAAGCTTTAGCATACGAACTACACGATCTTTGTGCTAGGCTTAGGATTGGGTCTTGTCCATCACATCATTCTCCTAATGATGTGATCCCGTTATCAACGACATCCAATGTCCATGGTCAGGAAACCGTAACCATCTATTGATCAGTGAGCTAGTCAACTAGAGGATTACTAGGGACATGGTGTTATCAATGTATCCACACATGTATCTGAGTTTCCTATCAATACAATTCTAGCATGGATAATAAATGATTATCATGAACAAGGAAATATAATAATAATCAATTTATTATTGCCTCTAGGGCATATTTCCAACAGTCTCCCACTTGCACTAGAGTCAATAATCCAGTTCACATCGCTATGTGATTAACACTCAAGGTCACATCCCCATGTGACTAACACCCAAAGAGTTTACTGGAGTCAATAATCTAGTTCACATTACCATGTGATTAACACTGAATGAGTTCTGGGTTTGATCATGTTATGCTTGTGAGAGATGTTATAGTCAACGGGTCTGAATCTTTCAGATCCGTGTGTGCTTTACAAATCTCTATGTCATCTCCTAGATGAAGCTACCACGTTCTATTTGGAGCTATTCCAAATAACTGTTCTACTATACGAATCCAGTTTACTACTCAGAATAATCTGGATTAGTGTCAAAGTTTGCATTGGCGTAACCCTTTACGATGAACTCTTTTACCACTTCCATTATCGAGAAAATTCCTTAGTCCACTAGTTACTAAGGATAACTTTGACCGATGTCCTGTGATCCATTCTTAGATCACTCTTGTACCCCTTGACTGACTCATGGCAAGGCACACTTCAGGTGCGGTACACAGCATAGCATACTGTAGAGCCTATGTCTTAAGCATAGGGGACGACCTTCGTCCTTTCTCTCTATTATGCCGTGGTCGAGCTTTAAGTCTTAACTTCATACCTTACAACTCAGGCAAGAACTCCTTCTTTGACTGATCCATCTTGAACACCTTCAAGATCATGTCAAGGTATGTGCTCATTTGAAAGTACCATTAAGCGTTTTGATCTATCCTTATAGATCTTGATGCTCAATGTTCAAGTAGCTTAATCCAGGCTTTCCATTGAAAAACACTTTTCAAATAACCCTATATGCTTTCCAGAAATCCTACGTCATTTCTGATCAACAACATGTTAACAACACATACTCATCGGAAATTCTATAGTGCTCCCACTCACTTCTTTGGAAATACAAGTTTCTCATAAACTTTGTATACACCCAAAATCTTTGATCATCTCATCAAAGCATACATTCCAACTCCGAGATGCTTACTCCAGTCCTTAGAAGGATTGCTGGAGCTTTGCATACTTATTAGCATCTTTCAGGATTGACAAAACCTTCTGGTTGTATCACATACAACCTTTCCTCAAAAATCGTCGAGGAAACAATGGTTTTTGGCATCCTATCTGCAAGATTTCACAAATAATGTAGTAATTGCTAATATAATTCCAACAGATTCTTAGCATCGCTACGAGTGAGAAAGTCTCACCGCAGTCAACTCCTTGAACTTGTCGAGAAACTTCTTAACGACAAGTCGAGCTTTCTTAATGGTGACATTTACCATCGTTGTCCGTCTTCCTTTTAAAATCCATATGTACTTAACAGCCTTACGACCATCAAGTAGTTCTTCCAAAGTCTACACTTTGGTTTCATACATGGATCCTATCTCAGTTTTTATGGCCTCGAGCCATTTATCGGAATCCGGGCCCACCATCGCTTCTCCATGGCTTGTAGGTTCATTGTTGTCTAGCAACATGACTTCCAAGACAGTATCACGTACCACTCTGAAGTAGTACGCATCCTTGTCATCCCACGAGGTTTGGTAGTGACTTGATCTGAAGTTTCATGATCACTATCATAAGCTTCCACTTCAATTGGTGTAGGTGCCACAGGAACAACTTCCTGTGCCCTGCCACACACTAGTTGAAGAGACGGTTCAATAACCTCATCAAGTCTCCACCATCCTCCCACTCAATTCTTTCGAGAGAAACTTTTCCTCGAGAAAGGACCCGATTCTAGAAACAATCCCTTATTGCTTTCGGTTCTGAGACAGGAGGTATACCTGAAGGAAATATGCCCTAGAGGCAATAATAAAGTTATTATTTATTTCCTTATATCATGATAAATGTTTATTATTCATGCTAGAATTGTATTAACCGGAAACATAATACATGTGTGAATACATAGACAAACTTAGTGTCACTAGTATGCCTCTACTTGACTAGCTCGTTAATCAAAGATGGTTATGTTTCCTAACCATGAACAAAGTGTTGTTATTTGATTAATGAGGTCACATCATTAGTTGAATGATCTGATTGACATGACCCATTCCATTAGCTTAGCACCCGATCGTTTAGTATGTTGCTATTGCTTTCTTCATGACTTATACATGTTCCTATAACTATGAGATTATGCAACTCCCGTTTGCCGGAGGAACACTTTGGGTACTACCAAACGTCACAACGTAACTGGGTGATTATAAAGGAGTACTACAAGTGTCTCCAAAGGTACATGTTGGGTTGGCGTATTTCGAGATTAGGTTTTGTCACTCCGATTGTCGGAGAGGTATCTCTGGGCCCTCTCGGTAATGCACATCACATAAGCCTTGCAAGCATTACAACTAATATGTTAGTTGTGAGATGATGTATTACAGAACGAGTAAAGAGACTTGCCGGTAACGAGATTGAACTAGGTATTGGATACCGACGATCGAATCTCGGGCAAGTAACATACCGATGACAAAGGGAACAACGTATGTTGTTATGCGGTCTGACCGATAAAGATCTTCGTAGAATATGTAGGAGCCAATATGGGCATCCAGGTCCTGCTATTGGTTATTGACCGGAGACGTGTCTCGGTCATGTCTACATTGTTCTCGAACCCGTAGGGTCCGCACGCTTAAGGTTACGATGACAATTATATTATGAGTTTATGCATTTTGATGTACCGAAGGTTGTTTGGAGTCCCGGATATGATCACGGACATGAAGAGGAGTCTCGAAATGGTCGAGACATAAAGATTGATATATTGGAAGCCTATGTTTGGATATCGGAAGTGTTCCGGGTGAAATCGGGATTTTACCGGAGTACCGGGAGGTTACCGGAACCCCCCCGGGAGCTAAATGGGCCATGATGGGCCTTAGTGGGAAAGAGAAGAGGCAGCCCTACATGGGCTGCGCGCCTCCCCCTTCCCCTAGTCCTATTAGGACTAGGAGAGGTGGCCGGCCCTCCTTCTCTCTCTTTCCCCCTCGGGGAATCCTAGTCCTACTAGGATTGGGGGGAGTCCTACTCCCGGAAGGAGAAGGACTCCTCCTGTGCCCTCCTCCTGGCCGGCGCCCCCCTCCCCCTTGGCTCCTTTATATACTGAGGCAGAGGCACCCCACAAGGACACAAGTTGATCCACGTGATCTATTGCTTAGCCGTGTGCGGTGCCCCCAGCCACCATATTCCTCGATAATACTGTAGCGGAGTTTAGGCGAAGCCCTGCTGCTGTAATACATCAATATCATCACCACGCCGTCGTGCTGACGGAACTCTTCCCCGACACTTTGCTGGATCGGAGTCCGGGGATCGTCATCGAGCTGAACGTGTGCTCGAACTCGGAGGTGCCGTAGTTTCGGTGCTTGATCGGTTGGATCGTGAAGACGTACGACTACTTCCTCTACGTTGTGTCAGTGCTTCCACAGTCGGTCTGCGTTGGGTACGTAGACAACACTCTCCCCTCTCGTTGCTATGCATCACATGATCTTGCATGTGCGTAGGAATTTTTTTGAAATTACTACGAAACCCAACAGTGGCATCCAAGCCTAGGTTATTTATGTTGATGTTATATGCACGACTAGAACACAAGTGAGTTGTGGGCGATATAAGTCATACTGCCTACCAGCATGTCATACTTTGGTTCGGCGCCATTGTTGGACGAGACGACCTGGACCAACATTACGCGTACGCTTACGCGAGACCGGTTCCCCCGACGTGCTTTGCACATAGGTGGCTTGCGGGCGACTGTCTCTCCAACTTTAGTTGAACCAAGTGTGGCTACGCCCGGTCCTTGCGAAGGTTAAAACGGAGTCTATTTGACAAACTATCGTTGTGGTTTTGATGCGTAGGTGAGATTGGTTCTTGCTTAACCCCGTAGCAGCCACGTAAAACTTGCAACAACAAAGTAGAGGACGTCTAACTTGTTTTTGCAGGGCATGTTGTGATGTAATATGGTCAAGGCATGATGCTGAATTTTATTGTATGAGATGATCATGTTTTGTAACCGAGTTATCGGCAACTGGCAGGAGCCATATGGTTGTCGCTTTATTGTATGCAATGCAATCGCGATGTAATGCTTTACTTTATTACTAAACGGTAGTGATAGTCGTGGAAGCATAAGATTGGTGAGACGACAACGATGCTACGATGGAGATCAAGGTGTCGCGCCGGTGACGATGGTGATCATGACGTTGCTTCGGAGATGGAGATCACAAGCACAAGATGATGATGGCCATATCATATCACTTATATTGATTGCATGTGATGTTTATCTTTTTATGCATCTTATCTTGCTTTGTTTGACGGTAGCATTATAAGATGATCTCTCACTAAATTATCAAGAAGTGTTCTCCCTGAGTATGCACCGTTGCCAAAGTTCGTCGTGCCCAGACACCACATGATGATCGAGTGTGATAAGCTCTACGTCCATCTACAACGGGTGCAAGCCAGTTTTTGCACACGCAGAATACTCAGGTTAAACTTGACGAGCCTAGCATATGCAGATATGGCCTCGGAACACGGAGACCGAAAGGTCAAGCATGAATCATATAGTAGATATGATCAACATAACGATGTTCACCATTGAAAACTACTCCATCTCACGTGATGATCGGTTATGGTTTAGTTGATTTGGATCACGTAATCACTTAGAAGATTAGAGGGATGTCTATCTAAGTGGGAGTTCTTAAATAATTTGATTAATTGAACTTAAACTTATCATGAACTTAGTACCTGATAGTATCTTGCTTGTTTATGTTGATTGTAGATAGATGGCTCGTGCTGTTGTTCCGTTGAATTTTAATGCGTTCCTTGAGAAAGCAAAGCTGAAAGATGATGGTAGCAATTACACGGACTGGGTCCGTAACTTGAGGATTATCCTCATTGCTGCACAGAAGAATTACGTCCTGGAAGCACCGCTGGGTGCCAGGCCTGCTGCTGGAGCAACACCAGATGTTATGAATGTCTGGCAGAGCAAAGCTGATGACTACTTGATAGTTCAGTGTGCCATGCTTTACGGCTTAGAATCGGGACTTCAACGATGTTTTGAACGTCATGGAGCATATGAGATGTTCCAGGAGTTGAAGTTAATATTTCAAGCAAATGCCCGGATTGAGAGATATGAAGTCTCCAATAAGTTCTATAGCTGCAAGATGGAGGAGAACAGTTCTGTCAGTGAGCATATACTCAAAATGTCTGGGTATAATAATCACTTGATTCAATTGGGAGTTAATCTTCCGGATGATTGCGTCATTGACAGAATTCTCCAATCACTGCCACCAAGCTACAAGAGCTTCGTGATGAACTATAATATGCAAGGGATGAACAAGACTATTCCCGAGCTCTTCGCAATGCTGAAAGCTGCGGAGGTAGAAATCAAGAAGGAGCATCAAGTGTTGATGGTTAACAAGACCACTAGTTTCAAGAAAAAAGGGCAAAGGGAAGAACAAGGGGAACTTCAAGAAGAACAGCAAGCAAGTTGCTGCTCAGGAGAAGAAACCCAAGTCTGGACCTAAGCCTGAAATTGAGTGCTTCTACTGCAAGCAGACTGGTCACTGGAAGCGGAACTGCCCCAAGTATTTGGCGGATAAGAAGGATGGCAAGGTGAAGAAAGGTATATGTGATATACATGTTATTGATGTGTACCTTACTAGAGCTCGCAGTAGCACCTGGGTATTTGATACTGGTTCTGTTGCTAATATTTGCAACTCGAAATAGGGACTACGGAATAAGCGGGCACTGGCAAAGGACGAGGTGACGATGCGCGTGGGAAACGGTTCCAAAGTCGATGTGATCGCGGTAGGCACACTACCTCTACATCTACCTTCGGGATTAGTATTAGACCTAAATAATTGTTATTTGGTGCCAGCGTTGAGCATGAACATTATATCTGGATCTTGTTTAATGCGAGACGGTTATTCATTTAAATCAGAGAATAATGGTTGTTCTATTTATATGAGTAATATCTTTTATGGTCATGCACCCTTGAAGAGTGGTCTATTCTTATTGAATCTCGATAGTAGTAATACACATGTTCATAATGTTGAAGCCAAAAGATGCAGAGTTGATAATGAAAGTGCAACTTATTTGTGGCACTGTCGTTTAGGTCATATCGGTGTAAAGCGCATGAAGAAACTCCATACTAATGGACTTTTGGAACCACTTGATTATGAATCACTTGGTACTTGCGAACCGTGCCTCATGGGCAAGATGACAAAAACACCGTTCTCTGGTACTATGGAGAGAGCAACAGATTTGTTGGAAATCATACATACCGATGTATGTGGTCCGATGAATATTGAGGCTCGTGGCGGATATCGTTATTTTCTCACCTTCACAGATGATTTAAGCAGATATGGGTATATCTACTTAATGAAACATAAATCTGAAACATTTGAAAAGTTCAAAGAATTTCAGAGTGAAGTTGAAAATCATCGTAACAAGAAAATAAAGTTTCTACGATCTGATCGTGGAGGAGAATATTTGAGTTACGAGTTTGGTGTACATTTGAAAAAGTGTGGTATAGTTTCGCAACTCACGCCACCCGGAACACCACAGCGTAATGGTGTGTCTGAACGTCGTAATCGTACTTTACTAGATATGGTGCGATCTATGATGTCTCTTACTGATTTACCGCTATCGTTTTGGGGATACGCTCTAGAGATGGCCGCATTCACGTTAAATAGGACAACATCAAAATCCGTTGAGACGACACCTTATGAACTATGGTTTGGCAAGAAACCAAAGTTTTCGTTTCTTAAAGTTTGGGGCTGCGATGCTTATGTGAAAAAGCTTCAACCTGATAAGCTCGAACCCAAATCGGAGAAATGTGTCTTCATAGGATACCCAAAAGGAGACTGTTGGGTACACCTTCTATCACAGATCCGAAGGCAAGACATTCGTTGCTAAGAATGGATCCTTTCTAGAGAAGGAGTTTCTCTCGAAAGAAGTGAGTGGGAGGAAAGTAGAACTTGACGAGGTAACTGTACCTGCTCCCTTACTGGAAAGTAGTACATCACAGAAAACTGTTTCAGTGACACCTACACCAGTTAGTGAGGAAGCTAATGATAATGATCATGAAACTTTAGATCAAGACACTACTGAACCTCGTAGATCAACCAGAGTAAGATCCGCGCCAGAGTGGTACGGTAATCCTGTTCTGGAAGTCATGCTACTAGATCATGATGAACCTACGAACTATGAAGAAGCGATGGTGAGCCCAGATTCCGCAAAGTGGCTCGAAGCCATGAAATCTGAGATGGGATCCATGTATGAGAACAAAGTATGGACTTTGGTTGACTTGCCCGATGATCGGCAAGCAATTGAGAATAAATGGATCTTCAAGAAGAAGACTGACGCTGATGGTAATGTTACTGTCTACAAAGCTCGACTTGTCACAAAAGGTTTTCGACAAGTTCAAGGGATTGACTACGATGAGACCTTCTCACCCGTAGCGATGCTTAAGTCTGTCCGAATCATGTTAGCAATTGCCGCATTTTATGATTATGAAATTTGGCAGGTGGATGTCAAAACTGCATTCCTGAATGGATTTTTGGAAGAAGAGTTGTATATGATGCAACCGGAAGGTTTTGTCGATCCAAAGGGAGCTAACAAAGTGTGCAAGCTCCAGCGATCCATTTATGGACTAGTGCAAGCCTCTCGGAGTTGGAATAAACGTTTTGATAGTGTGATCAAAGCATTTGGTTTTATACAGACTTTCGGAGAAGCTTGTATTTACAATAAAGTGAGTGGGAGCTCTGTAGCATTTCTGATATTATATATGGATGACATATTACTAATTGGAAATGATATAGAATTTCTGGATAGCATAAAGGGATACTTTAATAAAAGTTTTTCAATGAAAGACCTCGGTGAAGCTGCTTACATATTAGGCATAAAGATCTATAGAGATAGATCAAGACGCTTAATTGGACTTTCACAAAGCACATACCTTGACACGATTTTGAAGAAGTTCAAAATGGATCAAGCAAAGAAAGGGTTCTTGCCTGTGTTACAAGGTATAAAGTTGAGTCAGACTCAATGCCCGACCACTGCAGAAGATAGAGAGAAAATGAAAGATGTTCCCTATGCTTCAGCCATAGGCTCTATCATGTATGCAATGCTGTGTACCAGACCTGATGTGTGCCTTGCTATAAGTTTAGCAGGGAGGTACCAAAGTAATCCAGGAGTGGATCACTGGACAGCGGTCAAGAACATCCTGAAATACCTGAAAAGGACTAAGGATATGTTTCTCGTATATGGAGGTGACAAAGAGCTCACCGTAAAAGGTTACGTTGATGCAAGCTTTGACACTGATCCGGACGATTCTAAATCGCAAACCGGATACGTTTTTAAATTAAACGGTGGAGCTGTTAGTTGGTGCAGTTCTAAACAAAGCGTCGTAGTGGGATCTACATGTGAAGCGGAGTACATAGCTGCTTCGGAAGGAGCGAACGAAGGAGTCTGGATGAAGGAGTTCATATCCGATCTAAGTGTCATACCTGGTGCATCGGGTCCAATGAAAATCTTTTGTGACAATACTGGTGCAATTGCCTTGGCAAAGGAATCCAGATTTCACAAAATGGACCAAACACATCAAGAGACGCTTCAATTCCATCCGGGATCTAGTCCAGGTGGGAGACATAGAGATTTGCAAGATACATGCGGATCTAAATGTTGCAGACCCGTTGACTAAGCCTCTTCCACGAGCAAAACATGATCAGCACCAAAGCTCAATGGGTGTTAGAATCACTACGGTGTAATCTAGATTATTGACTCTAGTGCAAGTGGGAGACTGAAGGAAATATGCCCTAGAGGCAATAATAAAGTTATTATTTATTTCCTTATATCATGATAAATGTTTATTATTCATGCTAGAACTGTATTAACCGGAAACATAATACATGTGTGAATACATAGACAAACTTAGTGTCACTAGTATGCCTCTACTTGACTAGCTCGTTAATCAAAGATGGTTATGTTTCCTAACCATGAACAAAGTGTTGTTATTTGATTAACGAGGTCACATCATTAGTTGAATGATCTGATTGACATGACCCATTCCATTAGCTTAGCACCCGATCGTTTAGTATGTTGCTATTGCTTTCTTCATGACTTATACATGTTCCTATAACTATGAGATTATGCAACTCCCATTTGCCGGAGGAACACTTTGGGTACTACAAAACGTCACAACGTAACTGGGTGATTATAAAGGAGTACTACAGGTGTCTCCAAAGGTACATGTTGGGTTGGCGTATTTCGAGATTAGGTTTTGTCACTCCGATTGTCGGAGAGGTATCTCTAGGCCCTCTCGGTAATGCACATCACATAAGCCTTGCAAGCATTACAACTAATATGTTAGTTGTGAGATGATGTATTACGGAACGAGTAAAGAGACTTGCCGGTAACGAGATTGAACTAGGTATTGGATACCGACGATCGAATCTCGGGCAAGTAACATACCGATGACAAAGGGAACAACGTATGTTGTTATGCGGTTTGACCGATAAAGATCTTCGTAGAATATGTAGGAGCCAATATGGGCATCCAGGTCCCGCTATTGGTTATTGACCGGAGACGTGTCTCGATCATGTCTACATTGTTCTCGAACCCGTAGGGTCCGCACGCTTAAGGTTACGATGACAGTTATATTATGAGTTTATGCATTTTGATGTACCGAAGGTTGTTCGGAGTCCCGGATATGATCACGGACATGACGAGGAGTCTCGAAATGGTCGAGACATAAAGATTGATATATTGGAAGCCTATGTTTGGATATCGGAAGTGTTCCGGGTGAAATCGGGATTTTATCGGAGTACCGGGAGGTTACCGGAACCCCCCGGGAGCTAAATGGGCCATGATGGGCCTTAGTGGGAAAGAGAAGAGGCAGCCCTACATGGGCTGCACGCCTCCCCCTTCCCCTAGTCCTATTAGGACTAGGAGAGGTGGCCGGCCCCCCTTCTCTCTCTTTCCCCCTCGGGGAATCCTAGTCCAACTAGGATTGGGGGGGGGAGTCCTACTCCCGGAAGGATAAGGACTCCTCCTGCGCCCTCCTCTTGGCCAGGGCCCCCCTCCCCCTTGGCTCCTTTATATACTGAGGCAGAGGCACCCCACAAGGACACAAGTTGATCCACGTGATCTATTCCTTAGCCGTGTGCAGTGCCCCCAGCCACCATATTCCTCGATAATACTGTAGCGGAGTTTAGGCGAAGCCCTGCTGCTGTAATACATCAATATCGTCACCACGCCATCGTGCTGACGGAACTCTTCCCCGACACTTTGCTGGATCGGAGTCCGGGGATCGTCATCGAGCTGAACGTGTGCTCGGACTCGGAGGTGCCGTAGTTTCGGTGCTTGATCGGTTGGATCGTGAAGACGTACGACTACTTCCTCTACGTCGTGTCAGCGCTTCTGCAGTCGGTCTGCGTTGGGTACATAGAAAACACTCTCCCCTCTCGTTGCTATGCATCACATGATCTTGCATGTGCGTAGGAAATTTTTTGAAATTACTATGAAACCCAACAATACCCAACTGTTTTGGGTGTCCTATGAAGATGCATTTATCCGCTTCGGGTTCGAGCTTATCAGCCTGAAATTTTTCACATACGCGTCGCAGCCCCAAACTTTTAAGAAATGACAGCTTAGGTTTCCCTAAACCATAGTTCATATGGTGTCATCTCATCGGAATTACGTGGTGCCCCTTTTAAAGTGAATGTGGTTGTCTCTAATGCCTAACCCATAAACTATTGTGGTAATTCGATAAGAGACATCATGGTATGCATCATATCCGATAGGGTGCAGTTACGATGCAGACACATCATCACACCATGGTGTTCCTGCCTGTATTGGTTGTGAAACAACTTCCACAATGTCTTAATTCTGTGCCAAACTCATAATTCAGATATTCATCTCTATGATCATATCATAGATATTTTATCCTCTTGTCACGATGATCTTTCAACTTCACCCTGAAATTACTTGAACCTTTCAATAATTCAGACTCGTGATTCATCAAGTAAATATACTCAACATCTACTCAAATCATCTGTGAAGTAAGAACATAACGATATCCACTACATGCCTCAGCACTCATTGGATTGCACACATCAAAATGTATTACTTCCAACAAGTTGCTTTCTTGTTCCATTTTACTGAAAATGAGGCTTTCAGTCATCTTGCCCATGTGGTATGATTTGTATGTCTCAAGTGATTCAAAATCAAGTGAGTCCAAACGATCCATCTGTATAGAGTTTCTTCATGCATATCTACCAACAAACATGGTTCGCATGTCTCAATCCTTTCAAAAATGAGTGAGTCCAAAGATCCATCAACATGGAGCTTCTTCATGCGTTTTATACCGATATGACTTAAGTGGTAGTGCCACAAGTAGGTGGTACTATCATTACTACCTTATATCTTTTGGCATGCACATGTGTATCACTACGATCGAGATTCAATAAACCATTCATTTTAGGTGCAAGACCATTGAAGGTATTATTCAAATAAATAGAGTAACTATTATTCTCCTTAAATGAATAACCGTATTGCGATAGTCATAATCCAATCATGTCTATGCTCAACGCAAACACCAAATGACAATTATTTAGGTTTAACCCCAATCTTGATGGTAGAGGGAGCGTGCGATGCTTGATCATATCAACATTGGAAACACTTCCAACACATATCGTCAGCTCACCTTTAGCTAGTCTCCGTTTATTCCGTAGCTTTTATTTCGAGTTACTAACACTTAGCAACCGAACCGGTATCTAATACCCTGGTGCTACTAGGAGTACTAGTAAAGTACACATCAACACAATGTATATCCAATATACTTCTATCGACCTTGCCAGCCTTCTAATCTACCAAGTATCTAGGGTAATTCTGCTCCAGTGGCTGTTCCCCTTATTACAGAAGCACTTAGTCTCGGGTTTGGGTTCAACCTTGGGTTTCTTCACTAGAGCAGCAGCTGAATTGCCGTTTCATGAAGTATCCCTTCTTGCCCTTGCCCTTCTTGAAACTAGTGGTTTCACTAACCATCAACAATTGATGCTCCTTCTTGATTTCTACTTTTGTGGTGTCAAACATCGCGAATATCTCAAGGATCATCATATATGTCCCTGATATATTATAGTTCATTACGAAGCTCTAGCAGCTTGGTGGTAATGACTTCGGAGAAACATCACTTTCTCATCTGGAAGATCAACTCCCACTCGTTCAAATGATTGTTGTACTCAGACAATCTGAGCACAAGCTCAACAATTGAGCTTTTCTCCCTTAGTTTGCAGGCTAAGAAAATCGTCGGAGGTCTTATACCTCTTGATGTGGGCACGAGCCTGAAATCCCAATTTCAGCCCTCGAAACATCTCATATGTTTCGCGACGTTTCAAAACGTCTTCAGTGCCTCAACTCTAAACCATTTAACTGAACTATCACGTAGTTATCAAAATGTGTATGTCAGATGTTCGTAACATCCACAGACAACGTTCAAGGTTCAGCACACTGAGTGGTGCATTAAGGACATAAGCCTTCTATGAAGCAATGAGGACAATCCTTAGTTTGCGGACCTAGTCCGCATAATTTCTACTATCAACTTTCAACTAAATTTTTCTCTAGGAACATATCTAAATGGTAGAACTGAAGCGCGAGCTACGACATAATTTGCGAAGACCTTTGACTATGTTCAGGATAATTAAGTTCATCTTATGAACTCCCACTCAGATAGACATCCCTCTAGTCATCTAAGTGATTACATGATCCGAGTCAACTAGGCCGTGTCCGATCATCACGTGAGACGGACTAGTCAACATCGGTGAACATCTTCATGTTGATCGTATCTACCATACGACTCATGCTCGACCTTTCGGTCTTCTGTGTTCCGAGGCCATGTCTGTACATGCTAGGCTCGTCAAGTCAACCTAAGTGTTTGCATGTGTTCCGAGGCCATGTCTGTACATGCTAGGCTCGTCAACACCCGTTGTATATGAACGTTAGAATCTATCACACCCGATCATCACGTGGTGCTTCGAAACGACGAACTTTCACAACGGTGCACAGTTAGGGGGAACACCTTCTTGAAATTATTATGAGGGATCATCTTATTTACTACCGTTGTTCTAAGTAAACAAGATGCAAAAACATGATAAACATCACATGCAATCAAATAATAGTGACATGATATGGCCAATATCATATAGCTCCTTTGATCTCCATCTTGGGGCTCCATGATCATCTTGTCACCGGCATGACACCATGATCTCCATCATCATGATCTCCATCATCGTGTCTCCATGAAGTTGCTCGCCAACTATTACTTCTACTACTATGGCTACTGGTTAGCAATAAAGTAAAGTAATTACATGGCGTTGTTCAATGACACGCAGGTCATACAATTAATAAAGACAACTCCTATGACTCCTGCCGGTTGTCATACTCATCGACATGCAAGTCATGATTCCTATTACAAGAACATGATCAATCTCATACATCACATATCATTCATCACATCCTTTGGCCATATCACATCACATAGCATACCCTGCAAAAACAAGTTAGACGTCCTCTAATTGTTGTTTGCATGTTTTACGTGGCTGCTATGGGTTTCTAGCAAGAACGTTTCTTACCTACGCAAAAACCACAACGTGATATGCCAATTGCTATTTACCCTTCATAAGGACCCTTTTCATCGAATCCGATCTGACTAAAGTGGGAGAGACAGACACCCGCTAGCCACCTTATGCAACTAGTGCATGTCTGTCGGTGGAACCAGTCTCACGTAAGAGTACGTGTAAGGTCGGTCCGGGCCGCTTCATCCCAAAATGCCACCGAATCAAGATTGGACTAGTAATGGTAAGCATATTGAACAAAATCAACGCCCACAACTACTTTGTGTTCTACTCGTGCATAGAAACTACGCATAGACCTAGCTCATGATGCCACTGTTGGGGAACGTAGCATAAATTCAAAATTTTCCTACGTGTCACCAAGATCTATCTATGGAGTCATCTAGCAATGAGGGAGGAGTGGATCTACATACCCTTGTAGATCGCGCATGGAAGCGTTCAAGAGAACGGGGTTGATGGAGTCGTACTCGTCGTGATCCAAATCACCGATGATCCTAGCGCCGAACGGACGGCACCTCCGTGTTCAACACACGTACGGAGCAGCGACGTCTCCTCCTTCTTGATCCAGCAAGGGGGAAGGAGAGGTTGAGGAAGATGGCCCCAACAGCAGCACGACGGCGTGGTGGTGGTGGAGCCGCAGTACTCCGGCAGGGCTTCGCTAAGCACTATGGAGGAGGAGGATGTGTTGGAGAGGGAGAGGGAGGCACCAAAGGCAAGGTAAGAGGTCCTCCCTTCCCCCCACTATATATAGGGGGCCTAGTGGGGCGCCGGCCCTAGAAGATCCAATCTCCTGGGGGGCAGCGGCCAAGGGAGGAATCCCTCCTCCCCAAGGCACCTAGGAGGTGCCTTTCCCTTCTAGGACTCTTCCTTTAGGGTTTCCCCACTCTAGGCGCATGGGCCCTAGGGGGAAGTGGCGCCCCAGCCCACTTTGGGCTGGATCCCTTCCCACTTCAGCCCATGGGGCCCTCCGGGATAGGTGGCCCCACCCGGTGGACCCCCGGGACCCTTCCGATGGTCCCGGTACAATACCGGTGACCCTGAAACTTGTCCCGATGGCCGAAATAGCACTTCCTATATATAATTCTTTACCTCCGGACCATTCCGGAACTCCTCGTGACGTCCGGGATCTCATCCGGGACTCCGAACAACATTCGGGTTACTGCATATACATATCCCTACAACCCTAGCGTCACCGAACCTTAAGTGTGTAGACCCTACGGGTTCGGGAACCATGTAGACATGACCGAGACGTTCTCCGGTCAATAACCAACAGCGGGATCTGGATACCCATGTTGGCTCCCACATGTTCCACAATGATCTCATTGGATGAACCACGATGTCGAGGATTCAATCAATCCCGTATGCAATTCCCTTTGTCCATCGGATGGTTAGGTTTACCTTAATACTTTTGTTGTAGTTGCGGATGCTTGCAATAGAGGTTAATCATAAGTGGGATGCTTGTTCAAGTAAGAACAGCACCCAAGCACCAATCCACCCACATGTCAAATTATCAAAGTACCGAACGTGAATCATATGAACGTGATGAAAACTAGCTTGACGATATTCCCATGTGTCCTCGGGAGCACTTTTCCTTATAGAAGAGTTTGTCCAGGCTTGTCCTTTGCTACAAAAAGGATTGGGCCACCTTGCTGCACTTTATTTACTTTTGTTACTTGTTGCTCGTTACAAATTATCTTATCACAAAACTATCTGTTACCACTTATTTTAGTACTTGCAGAGAATACCTTGCTGAAAACCGTTTATCATTTCCCTCTGCTCCTCGTTGGGTTCGACACTCTTACTTATCGAAAGGACTACGATAGATCCCATATACTTGTGGGTCATCAGTGAGCATCATCAAATTGGTGATAGAGGATGTTTGATGATGACGATGGCGACGGATTCCCCTCTCCGAAGCCCCAAACGGACTCCAGATGGAGGGTGGCATGAAGTGTCAGGAAGTTTTTTAGTTTGCTCGGCAGAGAGAGAAACCTTTTCTTCTATGAGCTCATCATCAGAATCTTTCAATGATTCAAGTTCTTGATTCTTGTTCAAGAGATCATGTTATAGATCATCGAGGGTTGAAGAGAGAGCTTCATGCGCTTCCATCAACACTTTCTGCACCTCTTCGACCATCAAGCCTTCAAATTTCCTAAGGGTCGTCTGAAAAGTCTGCAACATGATACGTTGCAACCCGAAAATGGGTCATCACATGGAATATGCTGACAATATAACACAGTAGAGCAATGAACAGATAAATGCTATCAGTACATGCATATATGGCTTGTGGAGGCTCTATGGTTATATTGTTTTTGCGGAAAGCCAATTTTTCCCTACATCAAAGGAATAAATTTTATTTAACGATCATGGTGGTTGAAACATCACTGAGAAGGTTCCTCCAACTCAATCCCCATTAAAGTAATCATTAACAACCCAACAAATTAATTTAGAGTGATGAGATCAAATCAATAATTCAAGTACCAGATACTCAAGATGTCCATAACCGGGGACACGACTAACCATGATTAGTTTATACACTCTGCAGAGATTTACGCACTTTTCCCCACAAGACTCGATCTCCTATGTTGGATTTCTCGCACTACATGGTGTTTGAGAAGCGGATGACCGAGACACAGTTTTTTCAGAAGCATTAACTCTAACCCCGGGTAGACAGTACCAACCTACATCCCCTACATCTGCTAGCCTACCACTGGAATAGGTCACACAACTTACTCCACTATGCCAGAGCCCATAATAGCTTGTGTCTGCACACGTAAGTTTCTAGCATGAATAATCTTATGATCCCTTTGAGCCTAGGTGGCGGACCGTAGGATGATCACACGGGTCATCCGGGATATCCTAGGACAACACTGGATTCTCCAAGTGCCCACAAGCAATCCACCCAGATGTGTATTAAAGTTGCCACCTTAAGTTGAATCATTAATTAACAACTCACATCTATCATGGAACACTCAAACCCAATCCACGTCTACGAGCATAGCATAGCAATATAAGCATAACGTAGAAGTAACTCCCAGGGTTTGATAATAAAAGGGCAATAGGTTCTACCTCATCATCTACTTCCCAAACCCACATGTTAAGAGATCCTACTCATGCAATGTGTAAGGATTGTAACTAATGCATAAAACTGGGTATGAAAGGGGTATGATCAATGTGTTACTTGCCTTGCTGACGATCTGCAAAACCTAGTGACTCGTAGTAGCACGCTTCGCACTCAGGGTATTCTATCGCAAGCAAACAATAGCATACATAATAAATCAAGCAAAGATGCACGGGTAAAACTCAAATAAGAAGATATAACCAGAAATTTAAACTGAAGAACTCCGGTTTGCAAAAAGAATCAAATCAAACGGAGCAACGAAACTCAAACTGTGAAAGAAACAAGATCCAATTACTAATATGGACTAAAGTCAAATTTTACAGTACCAAAATCTTGTTCAAGTTGGTAAAACATAAAGAGGGCTTCGAGACGAAGATCTAGTCGCTTGAATCGCCTGATTCCGATAGACGAGCAAAAAGATAAACTAAAACGAAGATCAGGGCAGAAATCGCGATCGAAAATAATCGCGGAAAAACCCTGGAAAAAGAAAAACTGACGAACAGGCTAATGAACGAATGTTCGCTGTCTGTGAGTAATGGATGAACACCGTTCGTTGAAACATACGTCCGCTATTTAACTAAACCGGGAAAACCGAAACAAAACCGATCTAAAATAAAAAAACGAGATCTAGGGTTTTCGAAATAAAACCGATCGATTTTCTCGCGAAAACCGGCAGCGGCTACCTCCGGCGACGGTCGGCGAGGCGGCGGCGGGACAGCGGTGCGGCTCTGGGCAACTCCGGCGGGGTCAGCGGTGAGACGACGCGGCGGCGGCGTGGGACACGGCGGTGGATCCGGCGGCGACGGGGTCGGGCTAGGGTTTGGGGTGCGGTGGGGTGGGCTAGCGGCTCGGGGCTGCGGCTCTTAAAGGGCCGGCCGGGTTAGTGTCCCTGGCGGACACGGCCTGGTAAGGTCGGTAACTTTTTTAATATATATATATTCTGACGCGCAGAAAAATGATTAAAAGAAATACTAAACGGACTCTAAAAATCCTGAAATAAATTTTCCCCGTACTCTAAAAATATAGAAGACAAAGTGAACATTTACTTGGGCCTCTAATGCAATTTTGAAAAACAAATATTTTTCCTAATTCAAATAAAATTGCAATAAACTCCAAATAAAATTTATATATTGATTTTAATGTTTTTCCTCCAATATTTCATTTATTTTTGAGAAGTCATATTATCTCCTCTCATATATTTTAATACAAAATATTTTAGGAGAGAAAAATTATTTAAAACCAAAATGATCCTTGTTTCAATATTTGATAAAATTCAAATATGAAAAACGTGAAATCCCGAACTCTCTCCGTGGGTCCTTGAGTTGCTTAGAATTTCGAGGATCGCGAAATGAAATGCAATAAAATATGATATGCATGAATGACCTATGTATAACATTCCAAATTGAAAATTTGGGATGTTACAAACCTACCCCCTTAAGATGAATCTCGTCCCCGAGATTTGGATTGGCTAGAAAATAGGTGTGGGTGGTCCTTAAGTAGATCATCCTCTCATTCCCAAGTGGCTTCATCCTCGGTATGGTGGCTCCACTGAACTTTCCAAAACTTGATAACCTTGCTACGAGTAACTCGGCTGGCAAATTCGAGAATCTTGACAGGTTTCTCCTCGTATGTCAAATCACTGTCCAACTGAATTTCTCCCAGGGGCACTGTATCTCTCAAAGGAATGTCGGCCATCTCTGCATGGCACTTCTTCAACCGGGAAACGTGAAACACATCATGAACTCCCAATAGTCCTTCAGGTAACTCCAACTTGTAGGCAACCTCTCCCATGCGTTCCAAGACACGGTACGGTCCTACAAATCTCGGGGCTAACTTTCCCTTAACTCCAAATGTTTAACTCCTCGCAAGGGTGACACTCGCAGATATGCTCTGTCTCCGACTTCATAGACTACTTCCTTCGTTTTGAGTCTGCATAACTCTTCTATCTGGACTGAGCTACCTTCAGTCTATCTCGAATCAGCTTAACTTTCTCTTCTGACTCTTTAATCAAATCCGGACCAAACAACTGACGGTCTCCAACCTCATCCCACATCAACGGTGTTCGACATCTTCTTCCATACAGGGCTTCAAATGGTGCCATCTTCAAACTGGCCTGGTAATTGTTGTTGTATGAGAACTCTGCGTAGGGTAAATTATCATCCCAACTAGATCCATAATCTAATGCACAAGCTCTTAACATGTCCTCCAGAATCTGATTGACTCTCTCGGTCTGTCCATCTGTCTGTGGGTGAAAAGCTGTACTGAACTCCAGCCTGGTACCCAAAGTCTGGTGCAGCTGTTGCCAAAACTTTGAAGTAAACTGTATTCCTCTATCTGATACGATGGTCCTCGGAACTCCGTGCAGACATACGATCCTGGTCATGTATATCTTGGTAAACTTTGCACTTGTATAAGTGGTTTTCACTGGGATAAAGTGAGCTACTTTGGTCAAACGATCCACTACTACCCAGATAAAATCATATCCCGATCGGGTCCTGGGCAATCCGGTGATAAAATCCATGCCAAGCTTGTCCCACTTCCATTCGGGTATCAGCATAGGCTGCAGTAATCCTGCTGGCTTCTGATGTTTTGCCTTCACTCTCTGACATACATCACATACAGCTACATACTCGGCAATATCCTTCTTCATTCCAGTCCACCAGAAACGCTCCTTCAAATCCAAATACATCTTGCTGTTTCCAGGGTGTATCGAGTATGGCGACTCATGAGCTTCCTGAAGTATCAACTTCCTTATCTCTGCATTATTGGGCACATAAACACGGTCCTCAAACCATAAGGTGGCCTGCTCGTCCTCACGAAAACATTTGGCTTTTCCATCACTCATCTTATCCTTTATCTTGGCAATTTCTTTGTCATCCTTCTGAGCTTCTCGAATCTTTCCCAACAACGTCGACTGACTTCCATGGTTGTAACAAAACCTCTAGGAACAATCTCCAAATGAAGCTCCCTGAGATCTTCTGCTAACTCCTTTGGCAATCCTTTGCTTACGAAGGTATTGACATAACTCTTCTGGCTCAAAGCGTCTACTACGACATTGGCCTTTCCTGGATGATAGTGCAATTTCATATCATAATCCTTTATGAGCTCCAACCATCTCCTTTGCCTGAGGTTCAGCTCCTTCTAGGTAAAAATGTACTTCAAACTCTTGTGATTCGTGTACACATCGCAATGGTTTCCAATAAGAAAATGTCTCCAGGTCTTGAGCGCATGCACTACGGCTCCTAACTCCAAATCATGCATAGCATAATTCAACTCATGCGGTCGAAGCTGTCTTAAGGCATAGGAAACAACCCTTTCGTCCTGCATAAGTACTCCTCCAAGTCCTAAGCGAGAGGCGTCGCAATAGACTTGGAAATCCTTGCATATATCAGGCAGAATCAGCACTGGGGCTATAGTCAAATGTTTCTTCAACTCCTAGAAACTTGCTTCACATTCTTCAGTTCAATGGAACTTGGTGTCCTTCTTCAACAATGCCGTCATAGGCTTCGCAATCTTGGAGAAATTCTCAATAAATCTCTGGTAGTATCCCGCGAGTCCAAGAAAACGGTGGACCTCTCCAATTGAGGTGGGTGCCAACCACTCAGTGACTGACTGGACCTTGGTAGGATCCACTGCTATACCTTCTCCTGATATAACATGTCCAAGAAATCCAACTTCCTTCAACCAAAACTCACATTTGCTAAACTTGGCATATAACTGATGTTCCCTGAGCTCCTCAAGAACCAAACGCAAATGCTCATTGTGTTCCTCTTCATTCCTTGAGTATACCAAGATATCATCAATGAACACCACAACAAACTTATCCAAGAACTCCATGAACACTTTTTTCATCATACTCATGAAATAGGCAGGGGCGTTAGTCAATCCAAATGGCATAACTGCATACTCATATAACCCATACCTTGTGGTGAATGTTGTGAAAGTGTGTTATATCGACTAGAGGGGGGGTGAATAGGCGATTTTTATGAAAGTCTTCAAAACCTGAGAGTTATGAAGACAAACAGTGAAGACTTTGCCTATTACTATGCAGCGGAAGTTAGATTACACTAGGCAAGCCATGGTCAAGTATTCAATAGAGTGAAAGCACAAAGACAAACAGCTGCAGTGTAATAAGGATCAGGTAGGAAGAAGTTATGAAGCCAAACAGATCATACATTCACGTTGTGAAGACAAAAGATAGAGCAAGCATGCAATGGCTTCACAATGAGTAACAGTAAGGAAAAAGGAAGTGAAGATGAAACCAGTGACTCGTTGAAGACAATGATGTGTTGGACCAGTTCCAGTTGCTGTGACAACTGTACGTCTGGTTGGAGCGGCTAGGTATTTAAACCTTAGGACACACAGTCCCGGACACCCAGTCCTGAACACGCAGCTCAGGACACCAAGTCCTCACCGTATTCTCCTTGAGCTAAGGTCACATAGTCCTCGCCCAATCACTCTGGTAAGTCTTCAAGGTAGACTCCCAAACCTTCACAGACTTCGTTCACTGGCAATCCACAATGTCTCTTGGATGCTCTGAACGCGACGCCTAACCGTCTGGAGGATTCACAGTCCTCAAGTGTAATAAGTCTTCAGATCACACAGACAAGAAGACTTAAGTGATGCCCAATGTTCTCTGGCTCTGGGTGGTTAGGGCTTTTCTCCTCGCTAGGAATTTTCTCTCAAAGGCTTCGAGGTGGGTTGCTCTCAAACGACAAAAGCCGTGCACTGAAATCTGAGCAGCCAACCATTTATGGTTGTAGGGGGTGGGCTATTTATAGCCACTTGGCAACCCGACCTGATTTGTCCGAAATGACCCTGGGTCACTAAGGAACTGACACGTGTCTCAACGGTCAGATTTCAAACTCTCATGGCAACTTTACTTGGGCTACAAGCAAAGCTGACTTGTCCGGCTCTGGACAAGATTCGCTCTCATTGTCTTCACTCGAAGACATAGGTTTTTGGTTTAGGCATCACTTCAGTCATTCTGACTGGTTCTCCTGGACCCCACTTAACAGTACGGTGGTTCCTATGACTCAACACAAAAGAAAAAGAACTACGAAAGATCTAAGTCTTCGAGCTCCATAGGCTTCATAACGTGTCTTCTTTTGTCATAGTCTTCAATGTGAATATCTTCATATACCACCTTTGGCTTCAATGTCTTCATACATTTTTAGGGGTCATCTCTGGTAGTAAAACCGAATCAATGAGGGACTTCTACCTGTGTTATCCTGCAATTCTCACAAACACATTAGTCCCTCAACTAGGTTTGTCGTCAATACTCCAAAACCAACTAGGGGTGGCACTAGATGCACTTACAATCTCCCCCTTTTTGGTGATTGATGACAAACTAGTTGAAGTTTTCAACGGGGAATATAGTCTGTGAAATTGTAAAGGATAAGGAATTGTCTTCATAAGTTGCAAGGGATCCCCCTGAAGATGTGCATATAAGTTAATTTGCTTTTGGAATGCAAATGCACATGGCAGGTTGTACTTGTGGAGATCCACTTTAGCTTATGATGAAAATCCACTATGCATGTGAAAGTATATGAATATAATGACATGCATAATGGAAAATGGACGTCTGCGGAATGAGATAAGTGCGGAATTTATCGTCGCACATGCGGAATTTATCTTCGCAAAACAGGGTGGCAAACAAGTAGCCGACGACCATCGAGTCTTAGTGTTACAACTCATAAGAACCAAATGAAGCAAAAAACGAGAGTTGTAAGCACGAAGCAAAATATAGCAAAACATAAAGCACCCACCCATAAGGACCCGCTTGAAGACTATCAACCCATATGCTTCTCCCCCTTTTGTCAGCAAGGACCAAAAAGGGTTGAAGACATAGAGTGTCTACTCGTTCCCAGGAGCAGCAGGGTCGTTGGAGGTGTTTGGCAGTGCAGAAGAGCTTGGAGGTGCTGAAGCAGGTGGCAGTGATGTAGCATCGTCTTCTTCATCAATGATTCTGGCAGTGACTGTGGCAGCAGATGAAGAAAACTCAGAGTCTTCAAGTGATGGTGTGTTGCGCATCACGGCCCTTCTAGGAGGTGTGGTGTCAAACTTGAAACGCTCTGTGAAGCCATCCTCTTCAAGTTCAGCTTTAGTACATACCATTGAGAGCCCTTTCCATGTACGACGACAGGTTTCATGAGTGACGAAGGCATTCTTGGTGGCAAGATTTCGAAGACGATTAACATCCACCAAGAGGCTTTTCATCTGACGCTTTAGCCAGTCGTGATGCCTATCTTGTTTTGATGAAGGGCCACAAGAAGCTCTCGGTCAGTGAGAACACGAGCGCGCTTCTTGGGTCTTGAAGTAGTTGCACTATCAGTGGCTTCAGTTGAAGCAGGGTGTGGCGCACGTGTAGTGCCAGCCAAAGGATACACCCTGGAGATGGCTTCAACACCTTCATCATTCTGAGTGAAGCTCTGGTGTTCTGCATTCTGAAGACTTATCGGTTGCTTGGCAGGCTCAGGATATATAGCTTCAGCAGAGGTATCCACATCTGGCAAGAAGATCCGATGATTTCGGGCTGAGGGCTGATACGAGATCGCAGAGTGCAGTTTGATCAGCCTCATCACCCAAGGAGCATAGAACTTCAAACCAAATAAATCTGAGCCTGACGCTGCAAGTTGGCGTATGAAGAAATCCTGTGCGTTGAAGCATTTGCCATGAAGGATACAGAATATCATAGTCTTCATTGCACCCTCGATCTTGGCATTTGGAGAGTGCCCTTTAATAGGCCAGAGAGTCCGCCGGATGATGTGATATATGGTCTTGGGCAGGAACTCAAAGTCTTCAACGAAGAACTCTATTGGATAAGGAGCATCGTGGGGCAATGGCTTCATCATTGAGAGCATCTGACTCATATTTGGTTCAGGCCTATGGAATATGCTCTCAATAGCTTCAACATGTAGTTGACAGCCTTCCTCGAAGAATTCGCCAGCAGTGGGCAGGCCGGTGAGCTCAATGATATCAAATGCATTGGCTTCATGATGGACATTGCCGATCATCCACTCTAGGACCCAAGTCTTCGGATCTCTGTTGTATCCTTTAATGTGGAGGGTGGCATAGAACTGAAGCAGAAGCTCTTCATTCCAGTGCTCTTCATCAGTTATAAACGGCAGCAGACCCACTTGCTTAAAGCAATCCAAAGCTTCCTCTAGACACGGCAGACCAGCAATGGCTTCAACCTCAAGGCGCTTGTGCGGGAAGATGCGACCTTGGTTGTATAGGATGCTTGAGTAGTAGCTGCGCTGAGGATAGCTCCAGAACCTATCTGATACAATCCTTTCCCTTGAATAGGGGTTCTTGGAGCTGTTGAAGAACGTATTATCTGCCCTGAAGCTATTGATGTCAAAGGAGCCAGGTGCTGATTCAGGACCTGGGAATCTTGGCAGCCTTGGGACTGGCTTCTGTACATGAGGCCTGTGCTCAACATGGTAATCAAATTGAGGACCTGCAGTAGACTCGGGAACAGAAGTGTCTGGTTCAGTAGCTTCGCTGTCTGCTGAAGCTTTTGGTGGGGAGGGCTCCACATTTGCTTCAGTGTGTGTTGTGGCAGCCTCATTTTCAGCTGCCACTTGTGTAGTTGGAGGGACAATCTCAGGCATGTTCTCCTGGAGAACTGTGTCTTGATGGAGCGGGGGAGTGGGTTCTGGTGGTGCTTCTTCATTGTCTTCGGCTGATGCAGCCGGAATTTCTTCAGTATAGACTTGAGGCCTTGGACCTTTGCGAAGCCTGCGGAATGCAGACGACGCCTGTGGGGTTGGAGTGGGCTGGGCCTCAATGTCTTCTTCCTCTTGAGGGCGATCCGCCCATGATGCATCTTGTGCAATTGGCGTCAGAGGACGACCAATGCTGATGAGTTCGCTTGTTTCAAGCTGAGGAAGAGCTGCATCATCTTGCACATTGTCCTGGTGACCAATGTCTTCAGCAGCTATGGGGTCGGCTGCTGGAATATCTTCAGCTTCAGGAGCCTCTGTGGGAGCAGGCTCATGAACTGTCAGTTGTCTTTCTGCATTGGGGTGAACCATAGAGAGGGGTTCAACCATCAAGGGCTCTGTGGGAGCAGCCCGAGCTTTCTTGATCTTCCACTTCTTCTTGCTGGGTTCAGAAGGAGAGGCTTCAGAGTGTTTCCTCTTCCTAGCTTCAGCCTCTGCATTCCGTGTCTTTTTGAGCTCTGAAGCGGTTGACCGGCTCTTTGGCTTCGAGCCAGCCGTGGCGGTTGGGAAGACAATCGGAACAGCTTCTTGCCTTGGTGCCTCTGGTTCAGCTGGAACAGTCTTCTTCTTTTTCTTTGTGGCCATCTTGGGGTCGATGCCAGGACGCCCAAGTGCCTTGCGCTTTTCGGCCTCATTGTAGGCTTGCACACATCGTTCAGCCAAAGACTTCATCCGCTCACGTGAGCCCTGAGCTTCTGCACGCTTTTTTAGAAAATGTTCCTTGAGCTCATGCAACATGGTTTTGAAGCTCTTCACTTCCTGCACACTGAGCCTGGCCATGTGCTTCTTGAACTGAGCCTTTTCATGATCAATTTTCTGCTTCAGTTCAACAATGCGCTGGGCAATGGCAAGTTCTGAAGCAATTGCGCCTTGGAAGGCGACGCCGAGGCCAACAGGCAGCTGCAGATCTTCGAAGCTGATGTCTGGTGAGGCAAACCATTCGTCGATGAAGTTGTGCATGATGGCGACATCAAAGAGAGGCAAATTGTTGAAGATTTCAGCTTCTTCTTTGCTTTTGATAAGCTGCTCTAGAGCGTCATCTCCAAGATCTTCATCGCTTGATAGATCAATGGCTTCGCTGCGCAGAATGGCAGCAGCAGTGAGCTCTTTGCCGGTGTGTTGCTGGGGCACCTTTTCCTTCTGGGGCTTGGAGACGCGGGATACGTCTTCAGACTGCACACTGACTTCAGGAGGTGCAGTTGCCAATGGCTTCGCCCTTGAGATTTTTGACGAAGGGGCCGGCTTTGAAGCTTTTGGCTTCTTCGACTAATTTGGCTTCGATACAACAGGAGCTTCATCAGACTCAGAGTCAGCTGGAGGGTCATTCACGGCAGTCCCTTGGACTAAAATGTGGGTGGTGAGGCCCTCAAGGTTGGCAAATGGACCGATGATATTGGGTTCTGCATAGCGTGTGCCATCTGCCCTCGGTGCTGAGGGACCAGGGTTGAAGTCTAACCCAAATTTCTTCTTGTTCAGCTTCACTGATTGTTGAGCAAAGTGGAAGTTGCACTTGAACAGATTGTCGTCACGACACCATAGTAGTGACGACGGATGTGCATCATCAGGCTATGGTCCTCGGACCATGCATGGGTAGAAGCCTTGAGCAATGGCTTCATCTCTGGTCCTGGGTATGAGATTCTTGAAACAGATGTCCCCCCATGGTCTCCTGATGGCACTTTTCTCAGCATACTCCTCGGTGACGAAGTGGTATTTGAACCATTGTTCTACCCAATAGCGTCGAATCCATTGGATTCGAGTCTTGCGCTGCCCATAGTTCTCTTCAGGATCTGTTTTATACATTTCTGCCAGGTCTTCAGGTAGATCTTTGGAAGTTCCTTCACGTCTCTGTCTGCCCCCTTTCCTTGCTGCTGCTTCTGAAGCCATAAACTTTAACTTGAAAGGCTTCAAAACTTTCAAAGGCTTCAAAGGCTTTCTTTTACTGGACCAATAGGAACTGGCTTCAGGAGAGTTTATGTGATGCTGTAGTAATTCTGCAAATGAATGCAGACTATGAGAACCGGAGGATTCTCCCACGGACATGTACCTGTGACAGCATTAAGGTGCGAGGGAAGGGGAAGAGGTCATATGCATTCTCAGAAGGTTTTGAAGATTAATCAGTTTAGAAGACATTGACCTCATCGTGCGAAGACATTCACTCATAGATAAGAAGTTGGTTCCAGATTTGTACGAAACCACAGATCAGTACAAGTGAGGAATCTAACTACTTCATGAAGCACAAGTGAATATACTAGGCATGTTATGAGATGCAGATTGAGAGATCTATCTTATGTGAAGAGAAACTTCTTATGGTAGAAAGTGACAGAACCATGAGATCAAAAGAGGCTGTAAAAAGAAGTTTTATTTACCACACTTGGAACTGCTAGACGGAAGTGAGAGATGATGCCGAGCAGTTCAGTCCTCCGTGCCCTAACTTGGCGACGGAAGACACCTACGGCGACGGCGGAGAGGATGATGTCCGCGATCGGCGTGAAGACGGCGTCGGAGAGGTTGCGGCAGCGAAGCGCTTCGTCGTCGGCGTCGTCGAGAGCTAGCGGTGGCGCTAGGGTTCGTGCGAGGGTGGAAGAAGGAGATAATGACCGCGGTAAGTGTGAACTTATAGGCGCAGGGGCGGCACTGCGCTATTACTCAGGTGCCCCTAGCGATTCGCATTTGAGAAGTACGTGGCCATCATGCGGTATTTTGGGGGCAGTTCCACATCCCACGCACGCCTGGATTGTCGGGCGGTCGTTCCTGCTTCTCCGGATTTTATGTGGAGGAATGAGCATTGAAAACGGACTTTATGGTTGTCTCTTTATCTTCTGCTGACAAGGACGCAGTGAAGACATTCGACAGTTTCAATAGAATGCATATGACTTGGAGAGATAGAATTTGAGATAGAAAGCATAGAGAGATTAGGGTCCGATCACATTCACTTAGTTCAAAAGATTCAACCAAGAAGACATAGCTATAAGTGAATGCTGTAGAGGACAGAGCACTAGTATGTATATATTTATATAATCAACGTAGTGAAGATAATCATGAAGACATGTTAAGTTCGAAGCCAAACCAAATGTGAAGATATTGCAAGGTAACGCCATGAGTGAAACACTTCAAAATAGAACGTTTGGTGGTGGCGTTACCCACCGTATAGGAAGTATTAGACCCAGACACGGCGCACAATTATCGTGGCGCTCCGAAGTCAAATTCCACATTAATGTATTCACACTTAGAATGTATGTCTTCATTGATTGAAGATATACTTTACTTTGTGTGTTGCACATCTAAGTCATCAATATGCATAAGTGTTAGGATGTGTGCCTGATCACAGGACATTTGAGGATTCCAGGATATTTAGCTCACACCGTAACTTGCAAAATCTCTTCTCATCCAAGGGCTTGGTGAAGATATCTGCCAATTGCTCTTCAGTGTTGACGTGTATGATATCAATGTCTTCCTTCACAACATGATCTCTGAGAAAGTGATGACGAATTTCAATGTGCTTTGTCTTCGAGTGCTGAACTGGGTTGTTGGCAATCTTGATGGCGCTTTCGTTGTCGCAGTAAAGTGGCACTTGCTTCAGATGAATGCCATAGTCCTTGAGTGTTTGCTTCATCCACAGAAGCTGAGCGCAGCAAGATCCAGCAGCAATGTATTCAGATTCAGCAGTGGAGAGAGATACACAGTTCTGCTTCTTTGAAGACCAACATACAAGTGATCGTCCCAGAAAGTGACATGTGCCTGATGTAGACTTGCGATCAACTTTGTCACCAGCATAATCAGCATCCGAAAATCCAACCAAATCAAACTCTGAGCCCTTTGGATACCATAATCCTAGAGTTGGGGTGTGAGCCAAATATCGAAGAATTCGCTTCACAGCTAAGTGATGCGACTCCTTTGGTGCCGCTTGAAATCGAGCACACATGCAAACACTAAGCATAATATCTGGCCTAGATGCACATAAATAAAGCAAAGAACCAATCATGGAGCGGTATACCTTTTGATCGAACTCTTTACCATTGTCGTCAGGACCTAGATGATGTTTGGCTGGCATTGGTGTTGTGAAGCCTTTGCAGTCTTGCATACCGAACTTCTTCAGGCAATCTTTGAGATACTTCTCTTGAGATATGAAGATGCCATTGCGTTGTTGTCGTATTTGAAGACCAAGGAAGAACTTCAGCTCCCCCATCATGGACATCTGATATTGCTCTTGCATCATATATCCAAACTCTTCACTGTACTTCTGATTGGTGCAGCCGAAGATAATGTCATCCACATATATTTGGCACACAAACAGTTCACCATCATATGTCTTCGTGAAAAGAGTGGGATCCAGGGAACCAGGTATGAAGCCTTTGCTCTTCAGGAAGTATTTGAGTGTGTCATACCAGGCCCTAGGGGCTTGTTTGAGGCCATACAGTGCCTTGTTGAGCTTGTATACCATGTCAGGATGTTTTGGATTTTCAAAGCCAGGCGGTTGTGCAACATACACTTCTTCTTCAATCTTGCCATTGAGAAAGGCACTTTTCACATCCATTTGATATAGAAGTATGTTATGATGATTTGCATAGGCCAGCAGTATGCGTATGGCTTCAAGCCTAGCCACAGGAGCAAATGTTTCATCGAAGTCAATGCCCTCCACTTGAGTATATCCTTGAGCAACGAGACGAGCTTTGTTTCTGACAACTTGACCATGCTCATCTTGCTTGTTGCGGTATATCCATTTGGTGCCTATTATGTTGTGCTTCCGTGGATCAGGACGCTTAACCAGTTCCCATACATTATTCAGCTCAAACTGTTGAAGCTCTTCTTGCATAGCTTGAATCCATTCAGGTTCCATGAAGGCTTCTTCAACTTTCTTGGGTTCTGATATTGAGACGAATGCGAAGTGCCCACAGAAATTTGCTAGCTGAGTTGCCCTTGAACGAGTGAGTGGACCAGGTGCATTGATGCTGTCAATTATTCTGTCAATCTGCACTTCATTGGCAACACGAGGATGTACAGGGCGAAGACTTTGCTCTTGCTGATCTGTGTTGTTGTTGGGAGGAATGTCTTCAGGCTGAGCATTGTCTTCATGTTGATCAGGTGCTGAGATGATAAGTTCTTCTTCAGGATGAGCTTCAGAAGGTATAATCTCTCCAGTTCCCATTAGCTTGATTGATTCACTAGCTGGAATCTCATCTAGCACATTTGGCAGTTGCTCTCTTTGTGAACCATTTGTCTCATCGAACCGCACATCCACTGTTTCAACAACTTTGTAATGAAAGAGGTTGAAGACTCTGTAGGAGTGCGAATCCTTTCCATATCCAAGCATAAAGCCCTCATGTGCTTTTGGTGCAAACTTTGAGGTGTGGTGTGGGTCCTTGATCCAGCACCTTGCGCCAAATACTCTGAAGTAACTGACATTTGGCTTCTTGCCAGTTAGGAGTTCATAAGATGTCTTGTTCAGAAGCTTGTGAAGATAAACACGATTGATTGTATGGCATGCAGTGTCAATGGCTTCAGTCCAGAATTTTCTTGGAGTCTTGTATTCATCTAGCATTGTTCTGGCCATCTCAATGAGTGTTCTGTTCTTGCGTTCGACGACGCCATTCTGCTGTGGCGTGTACGGAGCTGAGAATTCATGTGTGATGCCCAAGGTATCAAGATATGTATCAAGGCCAGTGTTCTTGAATTCAGTGCCATTGTCACTTCTGATGTGCTTTATCTTGGCGCCAAAATTGTTCATAGCTCGATTGGCGAAGCGTCTGAAGACATCCTGCACTTCAGTCTTGTAAAGGATTATGTGCACCCAAGTATATCTAGAGTAATCATCAACAATGACGAAGCCATAGAGGCAAGCAGTAGTAGTAAAAGTTGAGTAGTGAGTGGGACCGAAAAGATCCATGTGGAGCAGTTCGAAGGGTTGAGTAGTAGTCATGATTGTCTTCGAAGGATGTTTTGCCCTTGTCATCTTCCCTGCTTCACAGGCACCGCATAAGTGATCTTTCTTGAACTTGACGCCCTCGATGCCTATGACATGCTTCTTCTTCGCAAGGGTGTGGAGGTTCCTCATGCCAGCATGCCCAAGCCTCCGATGCCAAAGCCAGCATTCTGAAGCTTTTGCAAGAAGACATACTGCAAGTTGTGGCCCTGCTGAGAAATCTACCACGTACAAATCATCTTTTCGATACCCTTCAAACACTAGAGACTTGTCAGATTCCATTAGTACTAGGCAACGATATTTTCCAAACATTACGATCATGTTCAAATCGCAAAGCATTGAGACAGACATTAAGTTGAAGCCAAGGGATTCAACAAGCATGACTTTATCCATGTGTTGATCCTTTGAGATTGCAACTCTACCTAGACCCAATACCTTACTTTTACCAGTGTCAGCAAATGTGATGTGGCTCTTGTCGGATGGACGTAAGGTTGAGTCCATAAGAAGGCTTCTTTTGCCAGTCATGTGATTTGTACACCCACTGTCAATAATCCATTCTGAAGACTTTGAAGACGCTGGTGTCGTACCCTACAGTGCAGTTAGGGGGATAGGCTTCACGAAGAGAATTGTGAAGCAAAAACATTTGACGAACCAGTGGGTTATGAAAACTTAGATCCAGATTAGGACTAATAGGGAGAGTAGCATGCGATTCAGGAACGAAGTACATAATGATGCCATTCGGGCATTTTATCTTGCGCCCTACAAGATTTTTAAGGTCCCCAGCAATAGCGTCAGAAGATTTTGTTTTTCTGCTGGAGACCTTTCCCTGCAAAAGAGAGTTAAGCTTTCTTAACCACCCACATCTTCAAGGGTGGCTTAGAAGCAATAAGTCTAAGTGCAGCATCTGAGAATTTTGGCTTTGAAGCCTTAGCAAACAGTCTTGCAGGTGGACAATAATACTCATAGGAATAAGCAGAATAATTTTTGGTCATATGAACATGACGGTTCGATGAACCGCTCTCATATTCATATGCCTGAGTATGGTTTCCCTGCAAAACATTTGCGTTAGTGTGACTCAGGTGAGTCCTCTGATTGTGTGAAGCCTTTGGACCGTATGAAGCCTTTGGTCTGAGGTTTGTCTTCTTCAAGTGAGGTGTCATGAAGACATTCACAGGAAGATTTTCCAGACACTTTTTCGGAACCCAGATCTTCTTCATAGGCGGTCCATTCCTGCAGTTAGTACCAATGTACCTGGCAAACACTTCACCATTCTGATTCTTAAACAGTTTATAGTTTGCATCAAAGGATTCATCAATGATAATGGGTTTAGCACAAGTGAAGCCAGATAAATTGGATGGGTCTGCTGAAAGTTCCTTTGCAGCAACCCATGTGGTTTTGGGGTACTGCTCAGGTTTCCAGTAAGAGCCATCTGCATTTATTTTCCTTGCGAACCCAACACCCTCTTTCCTAGGGTTTCGATTCAGAATCTGCTTCTTGAGGACATCACATAATGTCTGATGTCCTTTAAGACTTTTGTACATCCCTGTTTCAAGCAATGTCTTCAACCTAGCATTCTCATCAGCAATAGCAGTGGTATCCTTAGCAGAGGGGTTAGTTACCACATCAACAATTGAAGATATTGCAACAGCAGTAGCAGTGGAACATTCAGCAACAGAAGTAGCATTATCATGCTCAATGCATTTAAGACATGGTGGTTCAAATCCTTCCTGAGCGGAACTGATCTGTTCGGCGCGAAGTGACTCATTTTCCTTTTGAAGATCTTCATGAGCCGCTCTCAATTTCTCAAGTTCTTGCTTCCTTTGAAGATAATCATAGGAAAGCTTTTCATGAGTTGTTGAGAGAGTATCAAGACGATCTTCAAGTTCCTGATACTTAACGTGAAGATTTTTTATGTCTTCAATTAAGGATTCAGATCGAGTCATTTCAGCACCCAACAGATCATCGCTTCTGTCTAACAGTTTTTGAATATGTTCCATAGCTTTCTGTTGTTCAGTTGCAATTTTAGCAAGTGTTTTGTAGCTGGGTTTTGAATCACAGTCAGAGTCATCGTCACTAGATGTTTGATAGCGAGTAGTGTGTGTGTTTACCTTGGCACCGCGTGCCATGAAGCAGTAGGTAGGAGTGGAGTCGTTCTTGTCATTTGCGTCGGTGTCGGTGATGCAGTCATTGTCTTCGGTGTCGAAGATGGACTTGGCGACGTATGCTGTAGCCAGACTCGCAATGCCAGAATCAGACTCCTCCTCAGACTCCACCTCTGCCTCCTCAGAAGCGGACTCCTCCTCTGAATCCATTTCCTTGCCAACAAACGCACGTGCTTTGCCAGATGAGCTCTTCTTGTGTGATGAAGACTTTGAGGAAGACTTGGAAGAAGACTTTGAGTATTTCTTCTTCTTCTTGTCGTCAGAATCATATTCCTTGCTCTTCTTCTTCCTTCTGTTCTCATTGTCCCACTGTGGACACTCAGAGATGAAGTGTCCAGTTTTCTTGCACTTGTGACATGTTTTCTTCTTGTAGTCATGAGCAGAAGCTTCATCATTTCTTGAGCTTGATCGTGAAGATTTTCTGAAGCCTTTCTTCTTGGTGAATTTGGACCGTAGATATCTCTTTTCTCAGAAAGCTGAAACTCATGTGTGTTGAGCCTCTCAAGTATGTCAGACGGATCGAGTGTCTTGAAATCAGGACGTTCTTGAATCATCAGGGCTAGGATGTCAAACGAACTATCAAGTGATCTCAGCAGCGTCTTGACAACTTCATGTTTGGTGATCTCAGTGGCGCCGAGGGCTTGAAGCTCATTTGTGATGTCAGTGAGCCGGTCAAATGTGTGCTGGACATTCTCATTGTCATTTCGCTTGAAGCGGTTGAAGAGGTTGCGAAGAACACTGATTCTTTGATCTCTCTGGGTTGAGACGCCTTCATTGACCTTGGAGAGCCAGTCCCATACCAGCTTGGATGTCTTCAAGGCACTCACATGGCCATACTGTCCTTTTGTCAGATGACCACAGATGATATTTTTGGCAGTAGAGTCCAGTTGAGTGAACTTCTTGACATTAGCAGCAGTGACACCTTCTCTAGCCTTGGGAACGCCGTTCTCGACGACATACCATAGGTCGACGTCAATGGCTTCAAGATGCATGCGCATCTTATTCTTCCAGTAGGGATATTCAGTTCCATCGAAGACGGGGCACGCAGCAGAGACTTTGATTATCCCTGCAGTCGACATAGCTAAAACTCCAGGTGGTTAAACCGAATCACACAGAACAAGGGAGCACCTTGCTCTGATACCAATTGAAAGTGCGTTATATCGACTAGAGGGGGGGTGAATAGGCGATTTTTATGAAAGTCTTCAAAACGTGAGAGTTATAAAGACAAACAGTGAAGACTTTGCCTATTACTATGCAGCGGAAGTTAGATTACACTAGGCAAGCCATGGTCAAGTATTCAATAGAGTGAAAGCACAAAGACAAACAGCTGCAGTGTAATAAGGATCAGGTAGGAAGAAGTTATGACGCCAAACAGATCATACATTCACGTCGTGAAGACAAAAGATAGAGCAAGCATGCAATGGCTTCACAATGAGTAATAGTAAGAAAAAAGGAAGTGAAGATGAAACCAGTGACTCGTTGAAGACAATGATGTGTTGGACCAGTTCCAGTTGCTGTGACAACTGTACGTCTGGTTGGAGCAGCTAGGTATTTAAACCTTAGGACATACAGTCTCGGACACCCAGTCCTGAACACGCAGCTCAGGACACCAAGTCCTCACCATATTCTCCTTGAGCTAAGGTCACATAGTCCTCGCCCAATCACTCTGGTAAGTCTTCAAGGTAGACTCCCAAACCTTCACAGACTTCGTTCACTGGCGATCCACAATGTCTCTTGGATGCTCTGAACGCGACGCCTAACCGTCTGGAGGATTCACAGTCCTCAAGTGTAATAAGTCTTCAGATCACACAGACAAGAAGACTTAAGTGATGCCCAATGTTCTCTGGCTCTGGGTGGTTAGGGCTTTTCTCCTTGCTAGGAATTTTCTCTCAAAGGCTTCGAGGTGGGTTGCTCTCAAACGACAAAAGTCGTGCACTGAAATCTGAGCAGCCAACCAGTTATGGTTGTAGGGGGTGGGCTATTTATAGCCACTTGGCAACCCGACCTGATTTGTCCGAAATGACCCTAGGTCACTAAGGAACTGACACGTGTCTCAACGGTCAGATTTCAAACTCTCATGGCAACTTTACTTGGGCTACAAGCAAAGCTGACTTGTCCGGCTCTGGACAAGATTCGCTCTCATTGTCTTCACTCGAAGACATAGGTTTTAGGTTTAGGCATCACTTCAGTCATTCTGACTGGTTCTCCTGGACCCCACTTAACAGTACGGTGGTTCCTATGACTCAACACAAAAGAAAAAGAACTACGAAAGATCTAAGTCTTCGAGCTCCATAGGCTTCATAACGTGTCTTCTTTTTTCATAGTCTTCAATGTGAATATCTTCATATACCACCTTTGGCTTCAATGTCTTCATACATTTTAGGGGTCATCTCTGGTAGTAAAACCGAATCAATGAGGGACTTCTACCTGTGTTATCCTGCAATTCTCACAAACACATTAGTCCCTCAACTAGGTTTGTCGTCAATACTCCAAAACCAACTAGGGGTGGCACTAGATGCACTTACATGTTGTCTTAGGTATATCCTTTTCCCTAATCTTCAGCTAGTGATATCCTGATCGCAGATTGATCTTCAAAAACACTTTTGCTCATTGCAGCTGGTCAAACAAATCATTGATCATCGACAGTGGGTACTTGTTCTTGATCATCACTTCATTCAACGCACGATAATCAACAACCATTCTTAACGATCCATACTTCTTCTCAACCAAGAGCACTGGGGCTCCCCATGGTGATGAACTTCGTCGAATGTAACCTTTCTCCAATAACTCCTTAATTTGCTTCTTAATCTCCTCCAAATCATTTGCGGGCATCTGGTATGGTCTCTTTGATATCGGTCCGGTGCCTGGCAATAGCTCTATCAAAAACTCGATGTCTCGTTCTGGCGGCATGCCTGGTAACTCCTATGGAAATACATCTGGGTAATCCTTCACTACATGCACTTCCTCCTGAACCACTCCCGTGAGAGAATTTACTTGGGTTCTCCTTGGCGCATGCCTAGATACATTCTTGATCCTTTTTCCCTCTAGGGTGGTGAGTAGAATAGACCTACTAGCACAGTCAATGTTTCCTCCATACTTCGATAACCAATCCATCCTCAGTATCACATCCAAACCGTGTGACTCCAAAATTACTAGGTCTGAGGGGAAAACATGGCTACCAATGGTTAAGGGTATCCGATCACACCATCGGTTGGCCATATACTTTGCACCGGGTGAGCTCACTAGCAAGGGTGTCCTAAGGGCTAAAGTGGGTAACTTCAACTTGTCCACAAACCCCCTTGAAATGTATGAATGCGATGCACCAGTATCAAAAAGAAAAATTGTGGTAAACGACTTAACCAAAAACTTACCTATAACTGCATCTGGCTGCTCTTCAACCTCCTCCACGTTCACGTGGTTTACTTGTCCCTTGTTGAATGGGTTGGGCTTCTTCCTAGAGTTTCCATTGCCATTCCCATTGTTTGCTTCAGAACACTCGGTGGCATAGTGTTCAGTCTTCCCGCACTTGAAACAAGTAATGTGACTCAGGTCCTTCTTGGCGGGCGTTGCTGGGTTAGAGCGGTTCTGATTGCTGCCTGCTCCATTCCCATTTCCATTCCTAGGGCCGTGGTGGTTATGTGGAATTCCTCCATTATGGTTATGGCCTCCATGGTTATGGGTAAATCCTCCCAGGTTCGGGGTGAGACGGGGTTTCTGTTGAGCTCCGGAGTTGTACTTCCCTAGTCCATACTTCCTCTTGCGGCTCTCAATCTGCTGCTGCTTCCCTTCAATCATAAGAGCCTTATCTACCAACTACTGGTAGTTGTTAAATGTTGCCACCATCAGCTGCATGCTCATCTCATCATTCAGCCCTTCCATAAACTTCTCCTGCTTCGCGGCATCGGTGACCACATCATCTGGGCATAACGAGATAACTTACTAAACTCCTCCACGTACTAACCTACAGTACGGTTGCCCTGGCGTAAGTTGCGAAACTCATGCTTCTTCATGCTCATAGCTCCAGTTGAGACATGGGTTGTGCGGAAAGCTTGCTGAAACTGCTCCCAATTGACATTGGCTATGGGGAAAGTGGTTGTGTAATTCTCCCACCATGCGGCTGTGGGTCCATCCAATTGGTGTGCGGCAAAATGCACCTTCTCAGCATCTCTGCAACCGGCAGTGGTTAACTCCCTTCCAATCCTACGTAGCCAATCATCCACTACTATAGGCTCGGTGCTACTGAAAAACACCGGCGGCTGTAACCTCAGAAAACGGGCTAAGTTGTCAACTGGAGGTGGTAGTGGTTGGTTGTTGTTATTGTTGTTACCCTGATTCTGAACTAGCAACTGCATCAGTGTATTCTGCTACTGGATCAACTGAGTGAGCTCCGGTGGGAAAGCAAATCCGGGGTCACGTCTTGGAGGCATCTAATGGGTTTAGAGGGGAGAGATTAGAATAGAATGAGGTCTAGTGAGAAAGCACTACCCATATGCACATGAGACAAACACAATCATATCATATCACTCAATCAGTCAAGCAAGGGCATACAATCAATCTAACTATCGTTACAGTGCTCGGTCTATTCTATATACATGGGGGAATACTACTGATCATATGGTGGTCTACTAGAGATTTTGATCGGTGGAAGACTCCATGATATCGGCTCCAGCTTCATCTTCATATTCATCATCACTACCATCAGGGTCGGAGTCGGTGTCGTCGATGATGATGTAGTCTTCAGAACGTATTTCCTTGGTTCGTCGTCTTCTCCTCTTGGCGCGGGGTCTCCCAAGAATACTCCTATCTTTCTTATCAGGTCATCATTCTTCTCCACGAGTATCTTCATTTCCTCCTCATATCCATCGCGTGTAGACTTAAGCTCCTCTTCTAGCTCTGTGATCCTGGTTTTCGCCTTCTTCAAATCTATCATGCTTGCGCGCATCTCGTTCTCCTGGCGACGAATGTGCTGGTTCAACTCCTGGATGAAAGCTGCAATGGACCTGTCCTTCCTGGTGCTGATCATCTCCCATTTCTCATCTCGGCGCCCACATATCTAGTAGATAGTGTCCTTAAGCTCCTTGTGGTAAACTTCGCCGATGTGTCCCATGGCAATGTGGGCTTCCCCATGCTCTTTCCTAGACTCCAGGTTGGTGCATCAAAAGAAAACTCTATGGGCTTAGTGACTGGCGTGAATGTCCTTCCTGGAACTTGAACTTGAATCATCCAACGTTCCTCTTCTAGTAAAGTGGCGGTGTAGGTCCCGGTGAAATTTGGTATTCCGATGTTCAGGTACCTGGTGACTTCCTTCAAGTGTCGCCCAAACGGGGTGTCTTCATCCGGCTGTGTAAACTTGTTCCTTGTGTCTGCCATCCTAAAGAGTAGAAAATGGAGAGGAGTCAGAAATGAGTAGACAAGAGTGATCTATGGCTCATCTTAGTGGTCGTGTCCTACATTCAGTGTGTGCTCTGATACCATCTTGTAGCGACCCAACCTCATATGGTCAAGTCTCTGTGTTCAGTGTCATCCCTGGATCGGTAATGTTGACACACATAGTACTCAAAGGATTTATAACATAGTAGCAATCACACACTTATTACATCGAATGTCTCAAAAGAGAACTTCTTACAATAAATATGGCTTAAGGCCATCTAATACGATAACAACGGAAGGCTTGGAAGATAAAGTGAGTCCATCAACTCCAACGGCATAGCTGAGAGTATGACAAATGACCTATGTCACCTTACTTGTCGTCTGAAAAGTCTGCAACATGATACGTTGCAGCCCGAAAACGGGTCAGCGCATGGAATATGCTGACAATATAACACAGTAGAGCAATGAACAGATAAATTCTATCACTACATGCATATATGGCTGGTGGAGGCTCTATGGTTATATTGTTTTTGCGAAAAGCCAATTTTTTCCTACATCAAAGGAATAAATTTTATTTAACTATCATGGTGGTTGAAACATCATTAAGAAGGTTCCTCCAACTCAATCCCCATTAAAGTAATCATTAACAACCCAACAAATTAATTTAGAGTGATGAGATCAAATCAATAATTCAAGTACCAGATACTCAAGATGTCCATAACCGGGGACATGACTAACCATGATTAGTTTATACACTCTGCACAAATTTGCGCACTTTTCCCCACAAGACTGGATCTCCTCCGTTGGATTTCTCGCACTACATGGTGTTTGAGAAATGGATGACCGATACACAGTTTTTTCAGAAGCATTAACTCTAACCCCGGGTAGACAGTACCAACCTACATCCCCTACATCTGCTAGCCTACCACTGGAAGAGGTCACACAACTTACTCCACTATGCCAGAGCCCATAATAGCTTGTGGCTGCACATGTAAGTTTCTAGCATGAATAATCTTATGATCCCTTTGAGCCTGGGTGGCGGACCGTAGGATGATCATACGGGTCCTCCGGGATATCCTAGGACAACACTGGATTCTCCAAGTGCCCACAAGAAATCCACCCAGATGTGTATTAAAGTTGCCACCTTAAATTGAACCATTAATTAACAATTCACATCTGTCATGGATACACTCAAACCCAATCCATGTCTACGAGCGTAGCATAGCAATATAAGCATAACGTAGAAGTAACTCCCAGGGTTTGATAATAAAAGGGCAATAGGTTCTACCTCATCATCTACTTCCCAAACCCACATGTTAAGAGATCCTACTCATGCAATGTGTAAGGATTGTAACTAATGCATAAAACTGGGTATGAAAGGGGTATGATCAATGTGTTACTTGCCTTGATGATGATCTGCAAAACCTAGTGACTCGTAGTAGCATGCTTCGCACTCCGGGTATTCTATCGCAAGCAAACAATAGCATACATAAGCAATCAAGAAAAGATGCACGGGTAAAACTCAAATAAGAAGATCTAACCAGAAAGTGCAACTAAAGAACTCTGGTTTGCAAAAAGAATCAAATCAAGCGGAGCAGCGAAACTCAAACTGCGAAAGAAACAAGATCCGATTACTAATCTGGACTAAAGTCAAATTTTACAGTACCAAAATCTTGTTCAAGTTGGTTAAACAAAAAGAGGGCTTCGAGACGAAGATCTAGGCTTTTTATCGCCTGATTCTGATAAACGAGCGAAATGATAAACTAAAACGAAGATCAGGGCAGAAATCGCGATCGAAAATAATCGCGGAAAAACCCTGGAAAAAGAAAAACTGACGAACAGGCTAAAGAACGAACGTTCGCTGTGTGTGACTAACGGATGAAGACCGTTCATTGAAATGAACGTACGGACGAACGTCCGCTATTTAACTAAACCGAGAAAAAAACCGAAACAAAACCGATCTAAAATAAAAAAACGAGATCTAGGGTTTTCGAAATAAAACCTATCGGTTTTCTCGCGAGAACCGGCGGCGGCAGCTACCTTCGGCGACGGTCGGCGAGGCGGCGACGGGGCGGCGTTGCGGCTCCGGGCAACTCCGGCGGGGCAGCTCTGGCGGCGGCGGCGTGAGGCGGAGGCGAGACGGCGGCGAGACGGCGCGGGACGCGGCAGCGGCGGCAGCGGGGTTGGGCTAGGGTTTGGGGTGCGGTGGGGTGGGCTGGTGGCTCGAGGCTGCGGCTCTTAAAGGGTCGGCCGGGTCAGTGTCCTAGGCGAACACGGCCCGGTAAGGCCGGTAACTTTTAAAAAAAATCGACGTGCAGAAAAATGATTAAAATAAATACTAAACATACTCCAAAAATCCTGACATAAATTTTCCCCATCCTCTAAAAATATAGCGGACAAAGTGAACATTTATTTGGGCCTCTAATGTAATTTTGAAAAACACATATTTTTCCTAATTCAAATAAAATTGCAATAAACTCCAAATAAAATTTATATATTGATTTTAATATTTTTCCTCCAATATTTCGTTTATTTTTGAGAAGTCATATTATCTCCTCTCATATATTTTAATACCAAATATTTTCGGAGAGAAAAATTATTTAAAACCAAAATGATCCTTGTTTGAATATTTGATAAAATTCAAATATGAAAAACATGAAATCCCCAACTCTCTTCGTGGGTCCTTGAGTTGCTTAGAATTTCGAGGATCGTGAAACGAAATGCAATAAAATATGATATGCATGAATGACCTATGTATAACATTCCAAATTAAAAATTTGGGATGTTACATAGACTATAAGAAAGAATTTGTTACTGTAAGTTTTGGGGATATGTCTCATCATTTTAATTTCTCTGAATTTCGTAGACAACCCCATGATAAGGAATTTCCTAGTAAGGATGAAATTATTGGTCTTGCATCTATTGTTGTGCCTCCTACTGATCATTTAGAACAATATTTGCTAGACCATGAAAATGATATGTTTATAAATGAAAGAAAGGAATTAGATGAAATATACTTTAATAAAGGGCATGTTTTGAAACACAACTTGCATGTTGATATCCTTGGAGATCCTTCTCCACCCAAGGGTGGTCCCTTGTTTGAGCTTAAACAATTACCTGATATTTTGAAGTATGCTTATCTTGATGAAAAAAAGATATATCATGTTATTATTAGTGCTAACCTTTCAGAGCATGAAGAAAAGAGATTATTGAAAACTCTGAAGAAGCACCGTGCCGCTATTGGATATACTCTTGATGATCTTAAGGGCATTATTCCCACTCTATGTCAACACAAAATTAATTTGGAGCCTGATGTTAAACCAGTTGTTTATCATCAACGACGGTTAAATCCTAAGATGGAAGAAGTTTTAAGAAATGAAATACTAAAGCTCCTAGAGGTGGGTATAATTTACCATATTGTAGTAGATGGGTAAGTCCTGCTCATTGTGTCCCTAAGAAGGGAGGTATTACTGTTGTTCCTAATGTTAAGAATGAATTGATCCCACAAATAATTGTTACAGGTTATAGAATGGTAATTGATTTTCACAATTGAACAAAGTTACTAGAAAAGATCATTACCCTCTACCTTTTATTGATCAAATACTAGAAAGATTGTCCAAACATACGCATTTTTGCTTTCTAGATGGTTATTCTGGTTTTTCTCAAATACCTGTGTCAAAAGAGGATCAAGAAAAGACCACTTTTACTTTCCCTCTCGGTACTTTTGCTCCAAACATACACATTTTACAAGGTTTTCATAAAGAGGGAGAATGCTGGCAGTTGGAATTATTGACTGGAAAAGGAGAAAATCTGAGAGACCTATTCTGCACAACTCCAAAAGTCCTGAAACTTCACGGAGAATTATTTTGGAATATATAAAAATATTGGGTGAAGAAAGCACCTGAGGGGACCCACCAGCCATCCACAAGGATGGGGGGACGCCCTACACCTTGAGCGCGCCCCCTGCCTTGGCGCCTACCTAGCAGGCCCCCGATGCCCATCTTTTGCTATATGAAGGGTTTTTACTTGGAAAAAATCAAAAGGAAGCTTTCAGGACGAAGCGCCACCGTCTCAAGGTGGAACTTGGGCAGAACCAATCTAGGGCTCCGACGAAGCTGTTTTGCCCGGGAAACATCCTACCCGAAGGGGGAAATCGAAGCCATCATCATCACCAATGATCCTCTCATTGAGAGGGGGTCAATATCCATCAACATCTTCACCAGCACCATCTCCTCTCAAACCCTAGTTCACCTCTTGTATCCGATCTTTGTCTCAAAACCTCAGATTGGTACCTGTGGGTTGCTAGTAGTGTTGATTACTCCTTGTAGTTGACGCTAGTGGGTTTATTCGGTGGAAGATCATATGTTCAGATTCTTAATGATAATTAATATTCCTCTGATTATGAACATGAATATGATTTGTGAGTAGTTATGTTTGTTCCCGAGGACATGGGAGAAGTCTTATTTTAAGTAATCACGTGAACTTGGTATTCGTTCGATATTTTGATGAGATGTATGTTGTCTCTCCTCTAGTGGATTTATGTGAACGTTGACTACATGATACTTCACCATGATTTGGGCCTAGGAGAAGGCATTGGGAAGTAATAACTAGATGATGGATTGCTAGAGTGACAGAAGCTTAAACCCTAGTTTATGCGTTGCTTCGTGAGGGGTTGATTTGGATCCATATGTTTCATGTTATGCTTAGATTTATCTTAATTCTTCTTTCATAGTCGCTGATGCTTGCGAGAGGGGTTAATCATAAGTGGGAGGCTTGTCCAAGGAAGGGCAGCACCCAAGCACTGGTCCACCCACATATCAAATTATCAACGTAACGAACGTGAATCATGTGAGCATGATGAAAACTAGCTTGACAGTAATTCCCATGTGTCCTCGGGAGTGCTTTGCTTTATATAAGAGTTTGTCCAGGCTTATCCTTTGCTACAAAAAGGATTGGGGCACCTTGTTGCACCTTAGTTACTTTTGTTACTTGTTACCCGTTACGAATTATCTTATCACACAACTATCTGTTACCGATAATTTCAGTGCTTTCAGAGAATACCTTGCTGAAAACCGCTTGTCATTTCCTTCTGCTCATCGTTGGGTTCGACACTCTTACTTATCGAAAGGACTACGATAGATCCCCTATACTTGTGGGTCATCAAGACTCTTTTCTGGCGCTGTTGCCAGGGAGTGAAGCGCCTTTGGTAAGTGGAATTTGGTAAGGAAACATTTATATAGTGTGCTGAAATATACTGTCACTTGTTACTATGGAAAATAATCCTTTGAGGGGTTTGTTCGGGGTATCTTCACCCCAACCGGAAGAGCAAAGAGTTTCCCCTCAACCTACTGCACCTACTGAAAATATTTATTACGAAATTCCTTCGGTTATGATAGATAAACTGCTAGCTAATCCTTATAGAGGAGATGGAACATTACATCTTGATATGCATCTAATCTATGTGGATGAAGTTTGTGGATTATTTAAGCTTGCAGGTTTGCCCGAGGATGAAGTCAAGAAGAAGGTATTCCCTTTATATTTGAAGGATAAGGCATTGACATGGTATAGGCTATGTGATGATATTGGATCTTGGAACTACAACCAATTGAAATTGGAATTTCAATAGAAGTTTTATCCTATGCATCTAGATCGTCGTGATTGGAATTACATATATAATTTTTGGACTCGTGAAGGAGAAAGTATCGCTCAAGCTTGGGGGAGGCTTAAGTCAATGTTATATTCATGCCCCAATCATGAGCTCTCAAATGAAATTATTATTCGGAATTTTTGTGCTCGGTTTCTCGTAATGATCAATCCATACTTGATACTTCTTGTACTAGTTCTTTTATGAAGAAGATTATTGAATTCAATGGGATCTATTGGAAAGAATTAAACACAACTCTGAAGATTGGGAACTCGACGAAGGTAAGAAGTTAGTTGTAAACCTTAAGTTTGATTGTGTCAAATCTTTTATGGATATCGATGCTTTTCGTAATTTTAGCACTAAATATGGACTTGACTCTGAGATAGTAGCTTCTTTTGTGAATATTTTGCTACTCATGTTGATCTTCCCAAAGAGAAGTGGTTTAAATAGCATCCTCCCATTAAAGTGAAAGTAGTATAACCTATTAAAGTTGAAGAAGAAACTATTACTTATAATGTTGATCCTGTTATTCCTACTACTTATATTGAGAAACCACCTTTTCCTGTTAGGATAAAGGATCATGCTAAAGCTTCAACTATGGTTCCTAAGAGTTATACTAGAACACCTACACCCCCTGAAAAAATTAAAGTTGAACCTAGTATTGCTATGGTTAAGGATCTCTTGGTTGATAATATTGATGGGCATGTTAATTATTTTTGTAATGCGGCTCATAGAATTGCTAAACCCGATATTCAAGATAAACATAGGCCAGTCATTGGCATTCCTGTTGTTTCTGTCAGAATAGGAGATCATTGTTATCATGGCTTATGTGATGTGGGTGCTAGTGTGAGTGCAATTCCTTTTACTTTATATCAAGAAATTATGAATGATATTGCACCTGCTGAGATAGAAGACATTGATGTTACTATTAAGCTTGCCAATAGAGATACCATATCACCAATTGGGATTGTTAGATATGTTGAAGTCTTGTGTGGGAAAATAAAATACCCTACTGATTTTCTTGTTATTGGTTCCCTGCAAGATGACTTTTGTCCCATTATACTTGGTAGACCTTTCTTGAATACTATTAATGCAAAGATAGACTATGAGAAAGAAATTGTTACTGTAAGTTTTGGGGACATGTCTCATCATTTTAATTTCTCTGAATTTCGTAGACAACCCCATGATAAGGAATTGCCTAGTAAGGATGAAATTATTGGTCTTGCTTCTATTGTTGTGCCTCCTACTGATCCTTTAGAACAATATTTGCTAGACCATGAAAATGATATGTTTATGAATGAAAGAAAGGATTTAGATGAAATATTCTTTAATCAAGGGCATGTTTTGAAACACAACTTGCATGTTGATATCCTTGGAGATCCTCCTCCACCCAAGGGTGGTCCCTTGTTTGAGCTTAAACAATTACCTGATACTTTGAAGTATGCTTATCTTGATGAAAAGAAGATATATCCTGTTATTATTAGTGCTAACCTTTCAGAGCATGAAGAAAAGAGATTATTGAAAACTCTGAAGAAGCACTGTGCCGCTATTGGATATACTCTTGATGATCTTAAGGGCATTATTCCCACTCTATGTCAACACAAAATTAATTTGGAGCCTGATGTTAAACTAGTTGTTTATCATCAACAAAGGTTAAATCCTAAGATGGAAGAAGTGGTAAGGAATGAAATACTAAAACTCCTAGAGGTGGGTATAATTTACCATATTGCTGATAGTAGATGGGTAAGTCCTGCTCATTGTGTCCCTAAGAAGGGAGGTATTATTGTTGTTCCTAATGATAAGAATGAATTGATCCCACAAAGAATTGTTACAGGTTATAGAATGGTAATCGCAAATTGAACAAAGTTACTAGAAAAGATCATTACCCTCTACCTTTTATTGATCAAATGCTAGAAAGATTGTCCAAACGTACGCATTTTTTGCTTTCTAGATGGTTATTCTAGTTTTTCTCAAATACATGTGTCAAAAGAGGATCAAGAAAATACCACTTTTACTTTCCCTCTCGATACTTTTGCTCCAAACATACACATTTTACAAGGTTTTCATAAAGAGGGAGAATGCTAGCAGCTGGAATTATGGACTGGAAAAGGAGCAAATCTGAGAGACCTATTCTGCACAACTCCAAAAGTCCTGAAACTTCACGGAGAATTATTTTTTAATATAAAAAAAATATTGGGCGAAGAAATCACCTGAGGGGGCCCACCAGCTAGCCACAAGGGTGGGGACGCCCTACCCCTGAGCGCGCCCCTGCCTTGGCGCCTACCTAGAAGGCCCCCGGTGCCCATCTTTTGCTATATGAAGTATTTTTACCTAGAAAAAAATCAAGAGGAAGCTTTCAGGACGAAGCGCCGCCGACTCGAGGCGAAACTTGGGCAGAACTAATCTAGGGCTCCGGCGAAGCTGTTTTGCCAGGGAAACTTCCTCCTCGGAGGGGGAAATCGAAGCCATCGTCATCACCAATGATCCTCTCATCGAGAGGGGGTCAATCTCCATCAACATCTTCACCAGCACCATCTCCTCTCAAACCCTAGTTCATCTCTTGTATCCGATCTTTGTCTCAAAACCTCAGATTGGTACCTGTGGGTTGCTAGTAGTGTTGATTACTCCTTGTAGTTGATGCTAGTTGGTTTATTCGGTGGAAGATCATATGTTCTGATTCTTAATGATAATTAATACTCCTCTGATTATGAACATGAATATGCTTTGTGAGTAGTTATGTTTGTTCATGAGGACATGGGAGAAGTCTTATTTTAAGTAATCACGTGAATTTGGTATTCGTTCGATATTTTGATGAGATGTATGATGTATCTCCTCTAGTGGTGTTATGTGAACATTGACTACATGATACTTCACCATGATTTGGGCCTAGGAGAAGGCATTGGGAAGTAATAACTAGATGATGGGTTGCTAGAGTGACAGAAGCTTAAACCCTAGTTTATGTGTTGCTTCGTAAGGGGCTGATTTGGATCCATATGTTTCATGCTATGGTTAGATTTATCTTAATTCTTATTTCATAGTCGTGGATGCTTGCGAGAGGGGTTAATCATAAGTGGGAGGCTTGTCCAAGGAAGGGCAGCATCCAAGCACTAGTCCACCCACATATCAAATTATCAACGAACGAACGCGAATCATATGAGCATGATGAAAACTAGCTTGACAGTAATTCCCATGTGTCCTCGGGAGCGCTTTGCTTTATATAAGAGTTTGTCCAGGCATGTGCTTTGCTAGAAAAAGGATTGGGCCACCTTGTTGCACCTTAGTTACTTTTGTTACTTGTAACCCGTTACGAATTATCTTATCACACAACTATCTATTATCGATAATTTTCGTGTTTGCAGAGAATACCTTGCTGAAAACCTCTTGTCATTTCCTTCTACTCCTTGTTGGGTTCGACACTCTTACTTATTGAAAGGACTACGATAGATCCCCTATACTTGTGGGTCATCACGCGGCTTCTGCACAAGGCCAAAGTATGTGTCCGGAATAGGCTCGGATGGCCACAGGCTGACGCAGAGGTCCTTCAGGGCCAGCTCGGACATCCGATGCATCTGCATCGGCTGCTTCATTTGATCACCGACGAGGGGAGGACGCTCGGAGTCAGGAAACTACGACCAAAAGAGCCGCTGCGTGGAGTCCTCCTCGCGGGTGGCATAGTGCCTCGTTGCGGCTGCCACATTCTTCAGGAGATCGGCGAAGACGCATGCGGAGCGCCAGACCCTCGTCAGCTGAGAAAACCTGTTGCCTCCGAACACACACTGCAGTAAGTATTGCTTACCATTCACAATCTGCGCCGCCTGCTGAAGCTCCTCCCGGACACCTCAGGCATCACTTCATGCCTCTTGGAGATCCTTTTCCACCTTGGACAGACAGGAGGATTGCTCCTCTCGCCCCTTCTCAAGGGCCTCAAGCTTCTCAGCGGCATCCTTGAGCTCCACTTGGACCTCAGTTACCCGAGATTCATGCTGCTTAGCAGCATGCTTGGCTTGCTCTTGCTCAGATACCGCCTTCTTCGCGGCTGCCCCCTTTTTGGCTTCCTCGGCCTCAGCTTTCTTCAGGGCCTCCTTCAAGCCTTCAAGCCCTCGACTTCAGTGGCAGCAGCTGTAATTTCATCAAGATTAAAAGGATCAGTAAATGGTCCAGCCGGTCATTATCTGGCAAGTACATATATTTTTACAGAGCTTACCTTGCGCCACATCAAGCCGCTTGTTGACAAGATCCAGCTCCTGATCAGAAAGTTTGAGTTTTCGATCCATCTCCTCTAACGTCGCGGCATTAGCAGCCACGGCCACGGAGGATGCCTGCGTTAACATTCGAAATATCGACATTATTAGACAACTAACATATTTCGATCCTCTGCAGGTCTCTTTGAGTTCCTAGAAGAGTCTCGTGGGCGCTCCGCATGCGTCTTCGCAATGGGCGCTCCACGGAGGATGTACACAGCCTACCCGAACTAACAATTAAAACCGCATTACAAGGAAGGATCATTACTTGACTTACCTCAAAGCCTGTTAGAAGGCCTTGGACAGCGTCGTTCAGTCCGGATTAGACAGACCGAACTCTCTGCATAACCGCACCGATCAGAGTGCGGCGCCCTTCAATGATGGCGGAGTTGTTAACCAACTCCTCTAGTTTGTCCGGCCAGCCAGCCACCGCCCTCACGGAGGAGTCCGGCTCCAGCGTTAGCTCCCTGGCCCCTCCCCGTTGGGAGGAGTCTATGCTGTCGAGGGCCTCGGGGGCTCAGGAGCAATCAATGGAGGGGGTCCAGATGGACCGGACTCTTTTCCCTCACCGTCCAAGAGGGACCCTCCCTCTTGGTCTTCGTTGACCAAGGCATTGACCTCGGTCATCACAACATCTACCTCCCTCTCCATGGTCGGAGGAGGAGGAGTTCTTCAATACCGCACCTCCTCGGCCTCTTCGAGGACCAAGGGAGGTGCGGAATGCGCCATGGACCCGTTGTTCGCCAGCGCTGTGGGCGGAGACGTCCCTTCTGAGGTCTGCTCGATAGGGCGCTCATGCTGGGGACTATAAATCCAAGGAGTTAACTTCCAAACCAAAACAAACTGTTAAAATATGATAGTTGAAAATGTGGACACATTACCTGCTGGCAGGGGCTTGACCCTGAGCTCCTTCTTGGGAGCTCCCCGGACGCCTCGGACTTCTCATCGTCCGAGCTGTCGGGTATGTCCAACTTTGGCTAGTGTCGTCTCTTCAGGGCCGAGGAAGGTTGGACCTGCTCGGCATCTTCGGACGCCGGCCTCTTTTTCTAGTGCGGAGAGGCACTCTCCTCTTCATCCTCTTCCTCCTCGCCCCCATCCTGTACGGATGAGGCCGCGGTGTCTCCTGACCGGCTTCCCAAACGGAGTCGGCGGCAGAGGCCTTTCTTGGCCTCCTGGCCTTCTTGCTTCTTGTCCTTCTTGGCGGGTGGCTTGTACGGCACCACTACCAGCATCCTCTCCAGCTGCTCCTATCGGGGTGCCTCTGGCAGCGGCACTGGACCGCTGATCTTTTTGGCCTTGGCGAGCTAGCCCTGTAGGACCCGCGTAACAAGATTAAATCAGATCCTACAAAAAGTAAGTATCTGAACACTCCTCGAAGAAACATGCCGCTTACCTCCTTCGGGCGTTTTCCGGCATCGTAGTCGATGTCCTTCCCCTCTGCTGGCCACCCCTCATGGGGTTGGAATATTTGGCCCCATATCTTGTCATGAGTTGTGCCGAAGAGGTGCCGCATAGTGGCCTGGTCTTCGGGATCATACTCCCACATAGGCTTGGCCCTCGCCTGTCAAGGAAGGAGCCTGCGGTTGAGCATGATCCGGGAAATGTCGACCAGCTTCACGCTGGTCTCTATCACGCTTTCCACGCGCTTTTGCAGCACTTTGGTATCGGCAACACAACCCCAATCCGGACCCTTGTTGGTCCAAGAGGCCAATCGGGTGGGGGGTCCGGATCAGAATGCGGGGGCCGCTCCCCATGTGGCCTCCCTCGGCTCGGTGATGTAGAACCGCTCCTTCTGCCACATACGGACAGTATCAACGATGTGGCCCTCCAGCCACTGGACCCAGGTCAATCTGCTGATGATAGCCCCTCCGCAATCTGCATGCTCCTTGCTGACCACTTTGGGCTTCACATTGAACACTTTCAGCCATAGGCTGAAGTGCGGCTCGACTCGGAGGAGCGCTTCCTAGACGACAATGAACGTCGAAATGTGGAGGAGGGAATTGTGGGGTAGATCGTGAAAATCTAGCGCGTAATAGAACATTAGCCCCCACACAAAGGGGTGCAAGGGGAAACCTAGTCCTCTAAGGAAATGAGGAAGAAAAACTACCCTCTCGCCCGGCCCGGGCGTTGGGATGATCTGGCCCTTTTCAGGGGCTCTGTGGGCGACATTGGCCGGCAGGTAGCCGACCTCCTTCAACTTCAATATCTGCTTGTTGAAGACACATGAAGCTTCCCACTTCCCATTAGCACCAGATCCGGCCATGGTCGAGGAAGGTGGAGTGGGATTGGCTATGAAAACAAGGAGAAAGGGGGCGCTGGAGCTCTGGAGATCTGTGAGTGCGGAAGGAAGGAGAAGGCGTGGGATATAAACTGTAGTGGCCACCCTTTATAGGCTATGGGCAGGCCAAAGATCCCTTTTTTCATGTCGGTGGCTTCTCCACTTCCCGATATCTCCGCAACATTATGAAAGGGGGGAATCGAAATCATTAACCATATCCCCCAAAAAGCGGGACACGATCTCCACCCCGAATGGACGTGTCAAGCATGGCGTCAACCTCGAGCCGCATATCGAGAAACAGTAACTGCCCGGCTTTATGGCTGGGAGCGACTCTTTGTTAAAGGAGGAAAGGTTGTCAGATAAAGGCATTATCCGCGCTCAAATAGAATCTTTTATTATTACCTTTGGTATTGAGAGAAACAGTTGTGCCGGACTCCGAACATCACGTGGCACCGAACAGGGAAGATCTGCTGAAGAACTCACCTTGCAAGCCGAATACAGTTATCAGAGCAGATGTTGGACACAAGTTTTGGCGGTGAAGGCAAGTTCGGGGGCTACTCATGGAGTCATGGACTAAGGGGTCCTCGGGGCAACGGCCCATTGTATATGGGCCGGACTGGTGAAGCCGTACTATGGCAGGAATTCTTTGAAGCCATGGAGTATCCTCCAAGTCATGAAGGCGCAAGATCTCTTTTATTCCTGATATGTAATCTATCTTTAGTAACCCTAGCCCTATCGGTATCTATATAAACCGAAGGGTGTAGTCATTGGGGGAGAGCAATCTTCATCCCCTGTAGCCTAGGGTTTGCTCATACTGATCTCGAGGTAGATCAACCCTGTAACACATATATCGAATACAATCAAGCAGGAGTAGGGTTTTACCTCTTAGAGATGGCCCGAACCTGGGTAAATACAGTGTCCCTCATCTCCTATTACCATTGATCCTAGCTCCACAGTCCAGGACCCCCTACCCCAAGGTCTGTCGGTTTTGACACCGACAATGAGCTTCTCCCACCTTATTCTGATATTATATAGTTTAGTCCACATATACTACCCCATTTCTTTGATATCGATGAATATGTAGTGTAGATCTGGTGTAAGTCTTGCGAGTACTTTGGATGAGTACTCACGGTTGCTTTGCAACCCCTTTTTCCTTTGATCCGGATGTTCGCAATAGATGATGGCGTCGCAGATGGAGGTCCCCCCCCCCCCAGCGGAGCATACTACATGGAAACCGACAACCAGGAGTAGTCCGGAGGTCCCAGACAAGAGGCCTCGCCTTTCGATCTAGTGGCATTGTTTTGCTTAGCCTTCTTAAGGCAAACTTGTCTAACTATGTCTCTACTCAGATACTATTTGCTTTGATTACTTATGTATTCGGGTCCTCCTGGCCCCTAGCTTGTAATATAAAGATTTATCTTTATCATGTATGTTGTAGAGTTCTGTTGTGATCTCTTCCCGTGAGTCTTTGATCTTGATCGTTCATGTTTGTGTGTATGATTAGTACATGATTAAATTGGGGGCGTCACACACGTGTTGTGAAAAACATGTTGTGAAAAAGTTCATGAATTTTAAAAATGTTTCCAAATTTGGAAAAGTTCATGAATGACAAAAAGTTCACAAATTTGTAAAGAGTTTGCCATTTGAAAAGTTCACAAATTTAAAAAATGTTCACAAACATTAAAAAATTCCACAAATTATATTTTTTTTGTGAACTTCTAAAATAGTTCATGAATTTGGAAAAAGTTCAAGAATATAAAAAAGATCAAGATTGTAATAAAAAAAGTGCAAACATTTGGAAAATTTCGTGAATAGGAAAAAACTCACTAAAAAAGTTGGTAAAAGTGATAAACTTCAGATATTTGAAAAAACTTCATGAACTACAGTTCACTAAAAGAAGTTAGTAGAACTGAAAAAATTCATGGATTTGAAAAGAGATCATGAAATTTGAAAAAGTGCATAATTTGAGAAAAGTTCATGAATTTGTAAAAACTTTTCAAATTTTTAAATAGTTCCCAAAACCAGGCTGGAAACCTTCCAGAAGCATCCTAAACCCCAGACGAAACTTCCGCTCACCAGGTTACATGGGCCGACATGTTCGGATCGAGTGTGTGCGATGTACTAAAACCGGCACATTTTGCTAAAAAAACTAAAACCGACACTTAAGGTGCCATATAGGAGTTGGCTCTATTTTGCCGATAGCGCGATGTCTCGCCTCTAGCGAGGCCTAGCGTGCTCTTGCGTAAGGCAAACCCTAAATGGGCCGACACAGCCGTGTGGGAGGCCTTGTCCTGGTTTATCTTTTTGAACTGCCTCTTCATCGAAGTCTTTGGAGTATTTTTCAAGCAGAGAATACTACCACGAAGAAGGTGTTTATAAGAGATTTCATTGTAATTCTTGGTCATAGAAGTTACTTTGTATTTTCTTGGATCTTCGGTACAAATCAGTGTACCTGTAATTGTTATGATTAATAAAGTTACACGTGTTTCTCGCAAAAATAAAACAAAATCTTTTTTGCTGTTTTTTTCATGTTTTATGTTTTTCTTTCTTTTGCACTTCCAAATATTCTTAATAAATATATTAGAAAAAACACTTTAAATAAAAAAATCAAAAAAATTAACCAGGCATTTAAAAAATGTTAATTGCGTATAAAAGAAAATGTTTCTCATTTCATCGAAAATATATACAAAAAGAATACATTATGAGTGTAAAATGATGATCACATACTCCCTCCGTCCAAAAAAGCTTGTCCCTCAAATGGATGTATCTAGCACCAAGTTAGTGATAGATAAATCCATTTAAGGAACAAGATTTTCCGGACGGAGGGAGTATTTAATAAAATGGTAACAGAGTAATATAGAAATATTAATTAAGTATTCTAAAAATGTTAAATTTGTATAGAAAAATGTTGACCATGTAATAAAAAATGTCAAACTTGCATTTGGTAAATTTTAATCAAGCATTTGAAAATGTGAAATGTGTATGGAAAAAAGTCGTTGACCATGTATTAAAAAAATTAATCTAGTATTTGAAAAATGTTAATCAAGCATTTGAAAAATGTTAAAAATATATATATATATAATGTGGAGCATGTATTCAAAATGCGTTAACCAAGCATTTTGAGAAAAGTTAAATGTGAATAAAGAAAATATTTCTCATGTTTACCAAACATGTTTGATATGAAAATGTTAATTATTTATTTGCAAAAATATAACCTATATGAAAAGGTTTTTGATTTTACAGAAAAATGTACTATGTGAATGAAAATAGAAGGCATAAAAATATTAATCATGTATTTGAAAAATGTTAAACATCTATACATAAAATGATCTTGATGTATACAATAAATGCACAATGTTTATGAAAAAGTAGGCATAAAAAATAATGTTACTCATGTAGTCGGAAAATGTTAACCATGTGAATATAAAGTATTCCTTAAAAAATGTGCCATGTTTATGAAAAAAATTAGACCTAAAAATTATTTGTTTAAAAAAACGTTAATCATGTATTTCCGAAAATGTTCAATGTGTACATAAAAGATACTCCATATGTATGAAAAAATGTAAAAATGTGTATGGATAAAGTAAAAATAAAAACCAAATTTCAAAAAATGTTAATGATCTATTTAGAAACTGTTAAACATGTATTCAACAAATGCTCCTGTTTATACGAAAAATGCACAGATACAAATTTAGAAAATCATTAAAAACTGGAAACGTATAACAAAGTAACAAAGAAAACCAAAGAAAGAAAAGCAAAAAAACTAGTGAAACCCAATAAAGAAACATAGAAAATGAAGAAAAAATAGAAAGGAAACAAGAAAAAAGAGTTAAAATCATGAAAGAAATAAAGAAAACCGTAAAGATAGAAAAAACAAAGCAAAAAAAGGAAAAGAAAAACCAGTGGAAACGCGAAAAAATCATCAGAAAAAAGAAAGAAAAAGGAAAACCCAGAGAAGATAAAAAACCCTCAAAGGAAACAAAAACCAAAGAGAGCCAAAAAAGAAACAAGAAAACAGATTGTAAAAACGGAAGGAAAGAAAAAAGAAAAAACTAGAAGAAAATCGGACCGAACTAAGTGTAGCTTTTTTTAACACTTCCAAAAGAACGAGCCTCCCAAATGAACGAGGGAACTCGCGAGCGGGCAGAGGGAGGACATGAACTGGGCCGGTCCAGTTAATATTGCAATGCAAAATTTTCTTCTGGCCAGCGTGCTATAGAACTCGCTGTAAGCGAGTTATAGAGTACGCGCTATTTGCCGCCTTAGGCTCTGGTGACCAACCCAGGGGGAGCTCCTAATTGGCGCTTTAAGCCTCGCCAAGCTAAACCGGCACGCACGCGAGGTGCCTAGCGGGCCCGCCCACCAACATGCTGGAAAAACAAACGCGAAGAAAAATTCTGCGCTCACAAAGAATCAGACACGGCACATGTCGAGTAACAACCAGCCATGGCAACCAGTAGACCAGACACAACTTGTTAGTTATCTATCTATTACCTACTAATAAAAAGGCTATTGCTTCTTATCACCGTAATTTCCTCTATTTTTGGTCCGTCCACCTTGCCCATATTATATTTTCTTTATCCGATGTGGTACTAATCTATATAGTTGCCCATACATCAAAAACATCACGTTTGCTGCGTTCCTACCACACTTGGGCCTGCAGATGGTTGTGGGCCGCACACAGCTGGTTGGTGTGGGTCAAACAAAAAAAACATAGGGTTGTGGTTTCGAACTCCAGATCTCAGCGGGCATCTTGATGGCTGCTGCCACATGCGCTATGCAATAGCAATATAAAATAGTTGATTCATTGTACAATTTAATGATCCCACATCGGTCATATTTACAGAAACTTACCAACTTATATACGTAGATGAATTGCCTGATCATCAGCGAGCCACGTGGAGAAGAGGGTAAAGTGAAAATTTCATCCTGTAATAATAAGGAAGGAAAGCAAGAAAATAAAGAAGGAAAGGAGGGATTCGGAATTTAATGCCGAAAAATAAAGGTGGAAAGGAGGGATTCAGAATTTAATGCTCAAAAATAAAGAAGGACAGGAGGGATTTAGTTTGATAGAGAAAAACTTACCCTATAATGAGGGGGTTGATAGAGAAAAGAAAAAGAAAATTGGGAAGCCAGCCATCCCGTAATGAGGAAGGAAACAGAATAAAGAAGGAAAAGAGGGATTTCAGATTTGACAGAAAAAAAGGAAAGCTGGAAGCTACCCCAGAAAAATAGAGAAAAATAGAAAAAAATAGGGAAGTGGGAAGAAGGAAAGAAAGAAAAGAGCCGGTGTGTAGTTTTTTCCCCATCCTGCGCGTCCCAGTCTGTTCTCTAAATCATAATAAAAAATATTTATTTATTGTACAATATTTTTCTCAGAATAATAATAACGAAAAAGGGAGCCCCGTTTAAAAATGGGTGGTTGATTGCTGCTTTAAACAACAGAATTCTAAAATGCGCATATTTTTTTCTTTTTCGATAAGGAGGATAACCCCCGGCCTCTGCATCTCTTTATAATGCGCATATATGAACGAGATTGTAGACCCGCATGCAACGATTGATTTATAACATAAGGGCAATCCTTCCGTCTAATAATATATTTACGTCAATTCTTTCTCCCGATGAAAACATGTTCTACAAGTTTGACAAAAGTTTTCTTCATACTTGAAGCAAATTTCAATATCTTCATGTCATAGGAGCCGTAGTTTTCAGGTCATCAACACACCTGACACAAGTAACTTTAACTTGCGAAAAGCAAGAAAACCTAACAACTTTTGTAAGTTTGACAAAGTTTTCCTGCAGAAAAAAAAGAATCTAGATATTTGTATTCTTACTTTCAGTGAAACAACTACATTTCACAATGATACTAGGAATGAGAGTAATCTTATTTGTGACCTTTGTTTGAGTTGAATACAGAAGGTGGCACATAGTGGCATGCAATGCAGGTTTTGTATATTTTTCTGCCTGACACCAAAGTACAAAGAGTCGGCCGAGAGCCCCTGTTGTGTGCGACACAAACTCCATATTTTCTCTATTATATTAGTCAGGGATGAAGAAGTTTTATACAACGCTCGTAATATCATTGGACACGAATAATGCTACACTACACAATCCCTAAACAAAGCCAAGACTGGTTCAAGGAAATTTGTGTTGCCTATGTAGTGAAGAAAATACGTTCTACTAAAATGGAATTAACATTGTGTAAGATGTGAAGAGATACTCGCTACCATGAAGATATTTCTGCGAGTCACCTTCAGTACCCTTACGAAATACTTTCACGTTTATGTTTTTGCGCAACATATCTTTTCATGGCAGTGTGGATGATTTCGAAGAGTATGTTGATGTCATAATGTCTCGCGGTGGGTGGTGGGAGGCGGAGGGGGTCTTGAACCATTGCGTTAGGGAAGTTTGAGTTCTCTCCCGTTGCAACGCACGGGCCTTTTTGCTAGTTACCAGTAAACTATACTCCCTCCGTCCGGAAATACTTGTCGAAGAAATGGATATAAATGGATGTATCTAGAACTAAAATACATCTAGATACATTCAATCCCGGGACAAGTATTTTCGGACGGAGGAAGAACTATTTAACATTTAAATACTGCACATAACAAATATTATACACGCTGCATAGATTTTTTAATATAAATTTCGAAAAGAACTCATAAAATAATGAAAATCACGAATTAAAAAAGTTCATTGATTTTCAAAAAAGTTCACATATATAGAAAAAGTTCACAACTTGAAAAAAAACATCATCCATTTTGAAAACTGTTCATCAAATTTGAAAAAAAATATCGAATTTGAAAACAAGTTCAATGAATCTGAAAAAAGTTCATCAAATTTTTTAAAAAGTTCATCAATTCTGAAAAAAAGTTCATCAAATTTGCAAAAATTCCATCGATTGTGAAAAAAGTTCAGGAATTCAAAAAATGTTCACAAAAAATTTCATCAATTTGAAAAAATGTTGATCGATTTCAAAAAAAATCATCGAATTTTGAAAAAAGTTCGTATTATTTGCAAAAAGTTAACGAGTTCGAAAAAGGTTCACAGATTTTTTTTGGTGAACTGAAGAAAAGTTCGCCAGACCCAAAAAAAGAAAAAAAGACAGAAGAAAACCAGCGAAAAAGAAAAAAAAAACAAATAGATTCACGTCAGTTATTTGAAGAACCTTAAGGGGTTGTTTGGATATGGAGCGTTGGCCCCGAGTATATAGAAAATCAGTTTTTAGCTGATTCTTAGCAAAACCCGTTTTAGAATATATTTTATCGATCATAAGTTTATGCAAAATTATGTTTGGGATAGGAAAGTAATAAATCACGGCTGTATAGTTCTTTGTTTGGATAGTAACTAGTCTATCATAAGCTCACGCGTGACCTCTTCCTAATTTGACCGCTCGGCCACCATTGATGAACCTTCAAACTCCGATCTAGGACTCCTCCGTCGTTACTGACCGTGTACCCTCCGGCCACAACAATTATGCCTGGTCATCACCCTCGGCATAGAATCTACCCTGGTCGCTGCTCACGTTCCATCTGGCCAACCGGACTCCGTGTGCGGCTATGCTGCCGTCGCCGTGGCAGGGCGTTTCTCCCGGCGAGGAGGTCGTCGGTCCCGCGCAACCTCTCCCTCGGGCTGCTGCACGTCGGTGTCGCAGTAGTACTCTGCCGTCGTGGTGTCGTGCATACACAACTATGCATTGCAGTCAAACACACGGCGGAGGTCACGATGGGGCTAAATAACGAGCGCCGAGACGTGACGCTCCAGTTTTTTGAAGGACATGGGCAGCGTTGCGCCGTCGGCGAGGACCAGGAGGTCGCCGTCAGTGTAGCCGTACACGGCGCAGTCGCCAGCGATCCATCCGGCCGCTGGCCGCCAGCACCAACGGTCGTGGTTGTGGCAGGTCAGGCCTCCATCCATCGAGTCGTATACGTCGTGATTGTCGCCGCCCATCATGGTTTGTCATGGCGGAAGACATTCTTCATGCAACTCGATGCCACACGCTGAGCTTTGAGCTGGTTTTTCTAAAACGCGTTTGCGCAAAAACGTCTCAGAGCCGTTTTTCTAAAAATGCAAATTTTGGGTATTACGAGAACCAAATTTTCCTTATCCAAGAATTAGTAACTAATTCTCGTAATACCCAAAATTTGCGTTTTTAGAAAAACGGCTCTGATACATTTTTGCGCAAACGCGTTTTAGAAAAACCAGCTCAAAGCTCAGCGTGTGGCATCGAGTTGCATGAAGAATGTCTTCCGCCATGACAAACCATGACGGACGGCAACAATCACGACGTGTACGACTCGATGGATGGAGGCCTGACCTGCCACAACCACGACCGTCGGTGCTGGCGGCCGGCGGCCGGATGGATCGCTGGCGACTGCGCCGTGTACGGCTACACTGACGGCGACCTCCTGGTCCTCGCCGACGGCGCAACGCTGCCCATGTCCTTCAAAAAACTGGAGCGTCACGTCTCGGCGCTCGTTATTTAGCCCCAGCGTGGCCTCCGCCGTGTGTTTGACTTTAATGCATAGTTGTGTATGCACGACACCACGACGGCAGAGTACTACTGCGACACCGACGTGCAGCAGCCCGAGGGAGAGGTTGCGCGGGACCGACGACCTCCTCGCCGGGAGAAACGCCCTACCACGGTGACGGCGGCATAGCCGCACGCGGAGTCCGGTTGGCCAGATGGAACGTGAGCAGCGGCCAGGGTAGATTCTATGCCGAGGGCGATGACCAGACAGAATCGTTGTGGCCGAAGGGTACACGATCAGTAACGACGGAGGAGTCCTAGATCGGAGTTTGAAGGTTCGTCAATGGTGGCCGAGCGGTCAAATTAGGAAGAGGTCACGCGTGAGCTTATGATAGACTAGTTACTATCCAAACAAAGAACTATACAGCCGTGATTCATTACTTTCCTAACCCAAACATAATTTTGCATAAACTCATAATCGATAAAATATATTCTAAAACGGGTTTTGCTAAGAATCAGCTAAAAACTGATTTTCTATATACTCGGGGCCAACGCTCCATATCCAAACAACCCCTAAAAGTTGCTATCAATCACAAAGGGAAGCTGCCCCCGGTGGTTACCGCGGTCGAACTGTCGCATAGTCGAATCTCTGTTGTGCACCTTTTTTGAAACAGTTTACAAAAAAAGGAGAGGAAAAGAGTAAAGCGGGCCGGCCCAGGTTGGGAACGGGGGTGTGCGCCCGATTGCACAGACAACTGTAAACGGCCGCTGAGGGCCCCGTTTAGAAAATGCCCCGAGCCAGAGGGGAGCCTCTATTCAACGCTTTAGCCACCAAGGAGCTTACTTGGAGCCCACGCGCCAGCGAAAGTGCGCTGGCCCATTTAGTTTTCGCATTTTTTTCCCTGGTTCGCTCAATCGTATTAAGGAAAATAATAATCGATTTAAAATGAAATAATTCGCAAAAAAGGAAAAAAAAATTGTGAATTCAAAAAAGTTCACTGATTTTGAGAAAAAATCATGAACTTGAAAAAGAGTTCATTAATTTTAAAAAAGTTAATGTAATTTAGAAAATTTCACAAAATTTGGAAAAAGTTCATTAAACTTGAAAAAAATGTTCATCAACATTAAAAAAAGTTCGTCAAATTTGAAAAAGTTCATCAAACTAGAAAAAAGTTCATCAAAGTTGAAAAACAATTCGTCAAATTTTAGAAAAGTTCATCAAAATTATAAAATAGTCATCAAATATTTAAAAAGCTTAATCGATTTTGGAAAAAAAGATTAACATTATTGCTTTTTAAAACCACGCTTTTAAGAAAAAAGATATAAAAAAGGAAAAGAACAAACCGAACTATATAACGAAATTAAAGGAAAGAGCGAAGTCACTATGCAATAGAGCATCAGACGGCCTGGTGGATGCTTCGCTTCGTTTTGAACGATGAGGTCGTGGATTCGATCCTGTTGCTGCAACATTTTTAGTTCCCGCGAAAAGATAGAAGCAGAATGGGACAGCCCAGATTGGAGCAGTAGTGTTTTGCCGTTAGGTAATTTCAAAGAAACCAAAATCATTAATTGAGGAGTACTTCTTCCAAAGATCACTCCCACATCTCGACATTGGGACAAGTATCAGATTCCATGTTGATAGGTTTCGGCGGACTTTTCTTTTGATGAAGAAACCCGGACGAAAAGACCAAACCGGGAGCACGTTTTTTCCCTTTCTAGTAGCCGTTTAAAAAGAGAAAATGCATTTTTTTTGTTTCCGAAAGACATGATTGTGCCTCTCGCGGAAGCAAAAACGTGCCTCTCACAAAAGGTAAAAACAGTTTTTTATATTTATTCCAAGAGGCATGGTTGTGCCTCTCGAGGAAGCAAAATCGTGCCTCTCACCAAAGCAAATAATTTTTTTTTCGTTTCTAAGAGACATGACCATGCCTCTTACGGAAGCAAAATTGTGTCTCTCATGGAAGAAAAGAAAAGTAAATACGTGTTTTTTTCGTCTCTGAGGCACGGCCATGCCTCTCGCGGAAGCAAAAGCATACCTCTCGTGGAAGCAAAATTGTGCCCCTTAAGAAAAATATATACATTTTTTCATGTAAATTTTTTTTGTCGAAAAGGTAAGAATGACAGGTGGAAAACCAAATGTTGAAAAAAACCCAGAAAAAACTATCCAAAAAGCCAGAAACGCGTACGAAAAAAATTTAGAGAGAGCGACCAGGACGCGACATGTGGCGGCGGTAGAGAACCCACCTCAAGTGATCGTTGCGAGGCTCCCGAAGGAGTGCTCGTCAACTAGTTGCTCCCGGAAGAAATTGGCGCGTGAAGTGCTGAATAGGATATGCCGAGCCAACGCGCAGCCCCTTTCCCTGCGAGCTCTTTCTGAGCTCTTTTTAAGAGACATGACCATGCCTCTTACGAAAGCAAAAGCAAAACTGTGCCTCTTATGTAAGAAAAGAAAAGTAAATACGTGTTTTTTTTCGTCTCTGAGAGGCACGGCCATGCCTCTCGCGGAAGCAAAAGCATACCTCTCGTGGAAGCAAAATTGTGCCCCTTAAGAAAAATATATACGTTTTTTTATGTATTTTTTTTTAATTTTTTTGTCGAAAAGGTAAGAATGACAGGTGGAAAACCGAATGTTGAAAAAAACCCAGAAAAACTATCCAAAAAGCCAGAAACGCGTGCGAAATTTTTTTAGGGAGAGCGACCAGGACGCGACACGTGGCGGCGGCACAGAACCCACCGCAAGTGATCGTTGCGAGGCTCCCGAAGGAGTGCTCGTCAACTAGTTGCTCCCGGAAGAAACTGGCGCGTGAAGTGCTGAATAGGATATGCCGAGCCAACGCGCAGCCCCTTTCCCTGCGAGCTCTTTCTGAGCTGGCCCATGTACGGGGCGTCGAGTTTTTTCATACCATATTTTCATTTTTTTTCCTTTTCCTTTTTGTTGTTTCTTCTTTAGATAATTTGGGATTTCAAAAATTTCTCAATTTTTCCTTTTTTCAGAATTTCTATTTTGTAAGAAATCCTATAAATATGCCCGCTCAAAGTGTACGCAGCGGCAGGGGGTATGCGCTCGGTTGTTAACTAGCGGCCTGTGCGCCAAATAGGATTCCCACATGGAACAATCGCCAGCTATTTCGAAAATAAATATGGGTAATCGAGGGGCAGGAAAATGAATACAGACTGCCATAAATTTAGTCAGGCTAGAGCAGGGCAATCATCAAATTCAATTTCAGGTGCAAAACACTTAACTCTTTACTTGAATACGTGGAAAAGAAAAGAAAACATAAAGTAACTTGATTCTGTGTATATACTCCCTCAGTCTCAAAATGTAAGAGACATTTTCTGACACTAGGGAGTAATATTTCGTACAGAACCTGAATAGCAGATAACTTGGTGGTGGAGAGATGAGCAATCTAGTCAATGTGAGGCAGGCAAGGCGTGGATGGAAACAGGAGTGACGTGACGTGGACAGAACAAACACACTCATCGTACTCCACATACTATGATATATCCTGTGTATACTGCGCAGCACAACATGTTACACTTACGCTCAGCCGAATCAGCTTTGATGTGTCTCCATACAGTAATGCCACTTGAATCGGATATGATTTACATGATTGCTTTTTTTCTGAGGTTTCTCTTCTAGTAAGGCCACTTGAAGCCGATATGATTTAGAGGATTGCCTTTTCCAAGGTTTCCAATATTCCCGTGGAGCGGCCATTAGCATTTTGGAGTTGTTATTGGGTCGCTGTTAACATTGATTATGACGAGAAAGGGCTGTCTTGGCCTAACAAACCATGTTAAGGCAAGTATCCCCTTTTGCATCGGATCCTACTCAGCGATAGATACTTGCACATTACTCGGCGATAGGTTAATGCCCAAATCCTATGGCACCACATTTAGTGGAGTATTTTATAAGGAAAAGAAACACATTTGCTCTGCTCTTATTGGGCTGTTCTTCTAACGCTCGTAGCCGGCGTTTCCTGTTCTTGAGTTCACTGTATCTATCCAACACCAGAGCATCACAGCCAGGCTAGTGGGATTTTTTACTAGTTTCATAGGTGTAACATTCTTGATGTTTGCCGTTTCTTTGGAGCAATAATTGAGATTCTTCTTCTAATAAGATGGCGTATTTTGCGAATAAAAGAAAAGAAAAGAGCCAATATCTTCACTTAAGTCAAGACCAACATCCTGTTGATAAGGATAAAATACCCTTTCGTATTTATATGGATTGCTGGAATTGTTAATGATAGACGAGCCCTCTTTACCAAAGGAAATTTTCAGCTAATCAAATTGTATTACCTGTCATGAGCTTGGCTTTTCTCGCTGTTAAGAAACTTTTGGACTCACTCGCAAATAAAAAATTAAATAAAATTGGACTAGCTCCATGAAGTTCACGTTAAGATAGCTGACCAGTGCAATCTATCCTCCATCCACGAGGCTGAATAGTTGCCGAATCTGGCAATCTCCTTTTGAATTCTTAATTTCCCGCATAAATTGAAAAAAATAGGGCTACCTTCCTCTCTTTTTTCAACCAAGGCTACCTTGCTCACGGAAAGGGGGGCTTAGTTAGTTCTAACCTTATTCGGAAGTCGACTGCTAAATCACATTCCATAGAATGGCAACCTTTTCTTCCCACCAACCAACACTTATTACTTTCTAGTACAACTTGGGAATTTCTTATCACTGTTTGCACTGCCATGGGGCTCCCTTTTCTTCCCTTGAGAAGGCACTAGCTTTAGGTGAATTCGTACACGGCCGTGCTTCCAAGCTCATTGTAGTCGCCCATGTTTAGCAAACCGGATATGCAAATTCCACAAGATTTCAAGTGAACGAGACGTGCTTATCCAGCATCCCCAAAGGTCTCGCCCAGCCTAGGTTTTTTTTTTTTGAGATCCCCGCCCAGCCTAGGTGCAGTGTCGCGCTCAGGATCCGGTGATGATCAGCCTTATCTGAGAAATCCAGCCCACCGAATCTGTACACGGCCCCTCAATCACTCGTGCACACTGTGTATCCACACAGCCACGGCAGCTCGACGTTACGCTGTCGAGTTTCCGGCTGGTCAAACCCCGGCGTGCCGGCCCACAAAGCGAGATAGGATATATGGATATCGTCAAGGCACAGTGGCTAGGGCGGGTAATGGGAACGGAGGACACAGGTCGCACCCGTTAACGTCAAGGCAAAGGTACTGTACCAGTTGGGCGGTGCCCCTTGCTTTCAGTTCCGCGTGGAAGATCTGGCAGGCTATAAACATGATGGGTCAACCGGATGCAATATTGATTAGCTGCTGCGCGTTGCCATGACTTGTCACCGAACATGGTGGTGTGGTGTGGTGTGGTGATCCTACCCCGAGTGTCCGTCCATGGACACCGACATCTCCTCTTAGGCATGACAAAAGCTCGCTCGCCCGGTTTCTCTTATCATAGTCTATTATGCTGACTGCTGATGCTTTCACGTTGCAGAACTGACCTGACGAGTACGTGTGATTAGGACTTCTTTTTGCATCCGACAGACCTAACATACATACATTGCTGTTTTAATATTTGTGGGGAACAACGTGCTGATTGACAGAGCAAAGTGCAGGATGACGACCATGCCACGTATTAGTAGTCAGTGCGTTGTAAAAAAATACCACACGCTTCTAACTCAATAACCATGACTTAAGACCCCGATAGGTCTACGTTCTTTACCTTAACACATGGTATCTCATCTGTGTTTTCGCTTACCCAAATGATAAGTAACACATGTGTGACACAAAGCACTTCGACCCTGATGTTTTCACAACTAAAGTTCTGATCCGAAAAGAAAAAAACAAACTCCAAAAAACTGAAACTTGCCATCTGAAAAAAAATGTTGACATGCTTGATAACTAAAGTTGTCATCCTCGCGTTAGTAAATTTGTCATAAAAACGTTCGGAGTTGCTATGTGTTGGTGCCACACGTGTGGCACTTATCAGGGTCCTTCCGCTTATCCCTTCTTTCCACCCTCGCCGATGGTGGTCACTGTGCTCACACAATTACAACATGTTTAAATATGGTCAATCCTAAAATGTCTCTTTTCCGACATAAGATGAGCAATCTGCTTTCTTTGTGAGGTTTTGATGAGGCATGCATGTGTAGTGATAGATGGTTTCTTTTGTTCTTTTGGTGAATACATATTGTTGCATATCATTTCATTGATAGGGGGTGGAGGGGGGGGGGCACAGGGTGCAACACAAAGGGGCGTACACCGAAGGCGACCCGAAGAGTGCAAGGTGAGCAAGGAGGAGGGTAGATGGTTTCTTTTGTCTCCAATCTAATTTTTTTGTAGGCGTTTATTTCCAATCCGGGTAGTCACCAATATGAAAAAAAAGATGGATCATGCGCTATCGATTAAGGTTGCATCCTAAATAACATTTAAAATAGATTTTTTTTCGTTTAACCATATTTTAAAATTTGTTAACAGGTAAAATAACATCATATTCAGATTCTACTCATTCTTCAACTCAAAATCTATACATAACGTGTTAAATTTGGAGTTACGGTTTAAAAGATATGGATATATTTTTAAAAAGCAAAAATCCGCCTACAATTGGGCTGCAGGTCATTTCATAAAAACAGTGCAGGGGGTAGGGGTTATGCAAAAGCAAAGATATGTCTAAAACCTGGACTGCGTGTTGATTATTGGAAAAGTCAGAGGGGTTTATGCAAAATGGTATGACGGACGGGCAAAAGCACTATTTACTTTTAGGTATAGATCTGAATCTAGGGTGTTTAGGAATTGCTCTTCCATGTCGTCCTATGTTTTTACTAGAATTAAGAGTGGGGCCAAATGTTTGCTGTTTTATCCTCAAACCGTAGAACAATAGCTCTATGATAAATGTTCATTAATTAAAGTTATCTACTCCATCTGTTTCAAAATGTAGTGTATATATATATTTTGAATTTTTTTAAATCTCAAAAAGTTTAATCAAATTTGTGGGAAAAAATATTTACATCTAGAATGCCCAACTTATATCAATAGATTCATTATAAGATGTACTTTCATACTTTACATCTTTGGCATTGTAGATATAAATGGTTATCTCTAAAAACTTAGTCAAAGTTTACTTTTCAGAAAATCTGTACGCACTACATTATGGAATGGATGGAGCACATAGCAAATAGATGAAAAGAAGGGGGGGGGGGGGGGGGGGGGGGGGGGGGGTGAATCGGCCAATACCCATTTTTGGAAACATGGTGTACATTAAAATTTACAAGAGGTCATCAGTCCATGACTTAATGATTGTTGCTTGAGCACTTCTATACACATGACACTACGCACATGATTTTTGAAGGACAATACAATCAAGCCATCCATGCTTGGCAACTCGGCGCATGAAGCATACCCATGCTCTCAACACCATTCTCTGAAAAAAAAATCAGAATGTCCACTGCTTCCCGCGTGCATTTTAAATTTGGTGAACTATTTGGGCGAGGGTTCTTTCGCCCCGGGCCTCCGTTAAGTCTAAAATTGTCAAAAAAAATAATGAAATTTGTATTCCAATTTTAATATTTTTAGAAAAACCAGACAAGTACTTAAAGATGCATAGCATATGTGTGTAAAAATTATGATGAAATACACAGATTTTATTATTTTTATGTAGATCATATCAAATGTATTTCCTGATGAAACTTTACAAACAAGTACTCTCTCTGTAAAGAAATATAAGAGCGTTTAGGTCACTACTTTACAAAGAGAGTAGCAATATTTCTTTACAGAGGAAGTAGTATTCAAATCATTCCCGACCATGGTCTGAGTTCACAATCTCAGTACCGCAGAATCGATGGCCCTATTCCATGCGGTGGCAAGAGCCACAGTGGGCGATGGCAAGGACACATTCTTTTGAAAGGATAAATGCCTTCAGGGTCAATAGGTCGAGGAGCTCGCACTGCTGCTATATCAGAAGGTATCAAGGCAAGATAGATCCACACACACTATCTCAGAAGCTTCGCGAGACCATACGTGGGTCGTGGACATTGTCCTTGAACTCACGGCCACCATGTTACCACAATTCTTGGAGGTGTGGCAAAGGGTCGACCAGGTTCAAATCCATACTGGAGAGCGTGACTCGATCCACAGGGCATGTGTGACACCCCGACTTAATCGTGCATTAATCATACATGCAAATAAACACGATCAATATCAGAGACTCACGGGAAGATATGACAACACAACTCTAGACACAAAATAAAATCATACAAGCTTCATATTACAAGCCAGGGCCTCGAGGGCTCGAATACAAAAACTCGAATACAAATGAGTCAGCGGAAGCAACAATATATGAGTACAGGCATAAGTTAAACAAGTCTGCCTTAAGAAGGCTAGCACAAAAGCAACAACGATCGAAAAGGCAAGGCCTCCTGCCTGGGAACCTCCTAACTACTCTTGGTCTTCGGCGATTTCCACATAATAGTAAGCTCCATCGGGGTAGTAGTAGTCGTCGGTGGTGACATCTGGCTCTTGGGATTCGTCATCTGATCGCAGTAATCGGGTATAGGGGGAAAAGAGGTAGAAAAGCAACTGTGAGTACTCATCCAAAGTACTCGTAAGACTTACATCTTATCTAAACTAAGTATGCATCGGTATTAAAGGAATGGGGCTAAATCTTTGGACTGAACAGCAGAAATGCCAGAAGAGAAGGGAAAGCCTAGCCTATCGAAGACTAGCATCTTCAAGTATCTTGAAGCATTAGAAGAGTGCAAATTAGCATAGTATAAGTAGTAGTATGTTGTAGTAACCACGCTCGGAGATCCTTCCTCGACTCCCTGCGAGAAAGCAATCCTGGAGCCATCACCCATTTCATGCCTCAGCATCCGGTTCTAGTTGTATCGATCGGGATACAACTCTGAGCGTCCATTACCGTGGACACGGCTATTCGAATAGATTAACTACCCTGCAGGGATGCACAAACTTACCCAACACACTCAATTAACTCTAGTCGGGCACACCATCAGATCATACCCGACCTCGGCTGATTGACACACCATAGTCCTACCTAGGCTCAACAGAGAGGCCAGCACGCCTGTCTACATCCTAAGCATGCAGGGGCCTTGGGCCCATCACCCTTTGCACTCCTAGATGTTGCGTTGACTGCCGGGATCAGTCCTTGCTACCTCCTTATACAAGGCAGGTGCTTACGCGGACCACCCGGACGTGTGTCGCTCGATCATTGACGTCCGAAGAGCTTTTGGAGAAATGTACGACGCCGAGTGCTGATGTCGCTTGAAATTGCGTTGGTATTTCCCCAAAGAGAAAGGGATGATGCAGTACAACTACGGTAGGTATTTCCCTCCGTTATGAAACCAAGGTATCAATCCAGTAGGAGAACCAAGCGAAACTATATATGTAAACGGTACTTGCACACAAAGAACAAATACTTGCAACCTGACGCGTATGAGGGGTTGTCAATCCCTCTTCGGGTAACAGCGCCAGAAATTGTCAAGTTTACGGGATAAAAATTGTGGTAGATTGTGAAAGGATCGACATGGTTGACTAGAGGGGGGGGGGGTGAATAGGCAACTACCAATTTTTAACTTTTCTTTATCAAATTAAACTTTGCATCAAAGTAGGTTGTCTAGATGTGCAACTAGGTGAGCAACCTATATGATGCAATACCAACAAGCAAACAAGCAAGCAAGAGAAGTAACACTAAAGAGCTTGCACAAGTAAAGGTAAGAGATAACCAAGAGTGGATCCGGTGAAGACGAGGATGTGTTACCGAAGTTCCTTCCCTTTGAGGGGAAGTACGTCTCCGTTGGAGCGGTGTGGAGGCACGATGCTCCCCAAGAAGCCACTAGGGCCACCGTATTCTCCTCACGCCCTCACACAATGCGAGATGTCGTGATTCCACTATTGGTGCCCTTGAAGGCGGCGACCGAACCTTTACAAACAAGGTTGGGGCAATCTCCACAACTTAATCGGAGGCTCCCAACAAAACCACGAAGCTTCACCACAATGGACTATGGCTCCGTGGTGACCTCAACCGTCTAGGGTGCTCAAACACCCAAGAGTAACAAGATCCGCTAGGGATGAGTGGGGGAAACGAAAATCCCTTGGTGGAAGTGTAGATCGGGGCCTTCTCAACCACTCCCGAGCAAATCAACAAGTTTGATTGGCTAGAGAGATAGATCGGGCGAAAATGGAGCTTGGAGCATTTAATGGAGCTTGAGCAATAAATGGAGCTTGGGGGAGGAAGAGGTAGGTCAAAGAGAAGAAGGGGACTCCCTTTTATGGTGGGGGCAACAATCCAACCGTTGCCCCCACCAACCAGCCCCGCACAGGGCGGTACTACCGCTAAGAGGGGGCGGTACTACCGCTAGGTCAGCGGTACTGCCGCACCAGCCAGCGGCACTGCCGCGCAGAGGAGACTAGTAGGGAATAGGACCCAACGAGGTACTACCGCGGTGGTAGGGGCGGTACTACCGCTCCTGAAACGGTACTACCGCCTCTACAACCGCAACTAGTGCTGCAAAACCCGACACGAGAAAAAGACCCCTTGAGTCGAGGCGGTAGGAGCCAGACAGCCCAGCGGTACTACGGCAGCGGGGTCACGGGCGGTACTACCGCTGTGGAGCGGTACTGCCGCTTGTGACCCTTCGGCCGTACTACCGCTGGTAGTGCAGCACTACCGCTGGGACACTGAAGAGAGAGAGAGAATCTCTCCAATGAGGCTGAGGACGAGGCGGTGGTGCCAGGCACCCCAGCGGTACTACTACTGTGGAGACAAGGTCGGTACTACCGCTGTGGAGCGGTACTGCCGCTTATGTCTCCTCAGCGGTACTACGGCTGGGTTGCGCGGTACTACTGCTGGGACCCAGACAGGACAAGGAAAAGTGGAGAGACCTCTTCAAAGGAATGGACAAGCTCGGAGGGTGAGAAGCTGATGTGTACGTGTTGATTCCACCCATGCAAAACCCCAGCGGACCCCCTCTTGATAGTACGGTGCCCTCTATGCAACTAGTCCACCGAGAGAGAAATGAAAGAGCTACACTGTCTTGAAGGACACTCCGAAGGGAAGGAAACGTCTCGTGCCAGGGGTGAATCTGTGAACTATTCAAATCACATGATTAGTCTGCAAACATGTTGTCATCAATCACCAAAACTACCTTGAGAGAGATATGCCGTAACAATCTCCCCCTTTTTGGTGGATTGATGACAACTAGGGATTTGCGCAAGGAAAAGAAATAAATGAGAGAAAACTAAGAACTACAAAATATAGACGGGCTCCCCCAGAATGTGTGCACCTGGTTAGAGGAGCATTCGGAAAGCAAGACACACACATCCGGATCAACACTCCCCCTATATTTTATATCCAACAATTCTAAGCACAATTCTAAGCACAAGATATATGAGAGAAGAGAATATAATAGGACAAGCATGCAACTCATAATAAACTACAGTACTGAATATACATAAGTAATAAGGTAGCGATAGGGAGCATATGTCTCACACCATATGTCTAGAACTTAGGTCTCACGGGCACCAAACCAAACCAAACAAAGACACCAAGAGAACACACAAGAAAACACAAGACGACAAACACAAAGCATGACACAAATCCCTACACTCTCTCCCCCTTTGGCAGCAAGACACCAAAAAGGGAAAAGAGCGACGCTACAACTCCAGGTGATGGCAAGCTGAGGATCTCGAAACATCAAATCTCAGCGTGATCGTCTGCATCTCCTTCGTTGGTCGAAAACTGCTCGGTGTCGGAGTCGGTCCAAGGGCAGTGCTGATGAATCCACTCCTCCTCTTCAGTGATCTGACCCTCAAAACCACTGGCAACTGTCGCTCCCAACTGACGCATGAGCTCCTTGTGGCGCATCCTGGCATGCTTCTCCGCCACATGAGTCATGTACTGACCATGAGACTCCATGCAGAAAAGCTTCTTCAACTTGTTTTTAAGCTTCTTCGCCCATGAGGGTTCATCACTAGAGGGGCCAATATCCTCCTCATGATCATCAGTGGCTGCCCCACCCTCGGTCTCCATGGCAGCAGTAGCAGCAGCAGCAGACGGACCCCCTGTATGAGGCGCTGGGGTGACCCAATTGTCCTTCTTCCTCAGACGCTTGATCTCATGAGAAACCAAGTCTCCAGTCTCTAGCAACACTCTGGGATAGGTCTGTGCCCAGGCCCTCTCAATGAGCCTCATGATGAATGGACCATATATCGGGCACTTGCGCTCAGACACGGCAGAGAGAAGTTCAGACCACATGACATGAGAAATATCCAGGCTCTCTCCAGTGCTTGCTTCCTTCTCATGCTGACAGAAAAGGAGCATGTCCACGAGGTAAGAGTGGACCATATCCAGATTCCCGATCCGAGGGAAGAGAGTCTCACGGAAGATGCGATGAAGAATGTCCAGATACGGAGACAGCTCATAGGTCTTCTTCTCAGTTACTGGGTGAACTTTCACAGTGCAGTAGGGCCAAAGGGCTTGCTTGTGGGTGGACGTAGCATTGCGGTGAGGGCGGAAACCGACAGGAGTCTCAAGCCCGTGATCCACCACATCAAGTAACTCCATGAAAGCCTTCCACTTGACGGAAAGCAGCTTGCCATTGGTCATCCATGTCAGAGTCCTGTCGACATCCGTCCCAAGATGGACGGTGGCATAGAATTGAGCCACCAAATCCGCATCGAAATCCTTGTTGAATTGCATGATCCTGAGAATGTTCAGCTGAGTGCACATCTGAAGGGCTTCGCCAAAGTACTCCGGGTCCTTCTCCATAGCATCAGTGTCAATGGAGCGAACATCAACAAAGAGATTCTTCTTGGCCTTGATCACATCAAAGTAGATGGCAAACTGAAAACGGTTCCAGAACGGGCGGTTGACCAAAGTTGATTCTTGGTCCACCGCATAGGGGTTGCGGCGACGCTTCTCCCAAAACTCCTTGTTGGTCATCTCAGTCACAGTCTTCCCTTTTGGCTTGTTGGCGGATCTCTTCGATTGCTGAGGAGGTGGAGGAACACTTGCAGAAGCGCTTGCTGGAGGCGGTTGGGTGCTCGAGGAACCACCGGCTGGCTCAGAGGTGCGGTAGCGTTTTGATGTTGCACGCCCGGGGTTGATACGGCGAGCTTGATGCTCAGAAGGGTCATCACCTGGAGCCAAACACAAGAACACGCAAAACAACCAGAAAGAATGAGCATAAGCCAACAAACACAACAAAAATAATCAAGGTAAGGTAGGAATTTGATGGAATTTGGCATGCAGCGGTAGTACCGTGACAAGCGGTAGTACCGCCCCAAAGAGAGCGGTAGTACCGCTCGAGGTCAAGCGATAGTACCACTCCAACAAGAGCGGTAGTACCGCTCGAGCCCAAGCGGTAGTACCGCTCCAACGAGAGTGGTAGTACTGCTCGAGGCGGAGAAACAAAAGTTTCCTACAACACGAGGTGGAGAAACAGCGGTTTCCTACTACCGTGGTCAGATCTGGCACTACCGGCCTGCCAAAATCAAAAATATTCCTACCAAACTCTAATCGAGATAGTCTAGTTGCCTTCTCCAACCAACTCAAGCCTAGATTTAGCTAAAAATCTAGAGATGCAACCACCATTGCCCCTAAGAAACAAGATCTGAAAACGAGACAAAAGGAAAGAAGGAACGGGGGCAATACCGGCATCCACGACAAGAGAACGGGGTGGGGATCGACTCCACCAAAGGAAATGGAGAGGGACGCCCCGGAGACGAAGATCCGCCGGAGCCCTCCCGCGGCGAGTGGAGGCTGGAGAGAGGAAGAAGAAAGAGGGGGGAGAATGGGTATGGGGGAGAAGAAACCTCCCCCTGCACCGATATAACCCCCTGGCCCCGTCCCTCAGTGGTAGTACCGTGATGGGGGGCGGTAGTACCGCTTATGAGCGGTAGTACCGCGCACCACCAGCGGTAGTACCGCCCAGCACGCCACGGCAACCAAACAACAAGGCTTTTGCTCGAAGGAAAGACACAAACGGCAAGAAAAGAGAGCACACGAGCAAACGACCAAGACACACCTCTTCAAAAGAGGGCGGTGGCCGAGGCCACCTATGTTTGAGTCAAGAGGTATGGCGCCGTGAAGATTTTAACCTTGGGCCCATGACCAAAACTCATCTTTGAAACACAAGTACCATCAACAATGGTAAAGTGAAAGACTTGATCAATTTATGCATAATGGGGGGAGGGAGAGTTCATTGAGAGAACAACACTCCCCCTATGTCCATGCCTACACCTAAACTAGACAACAAATTGAGCGTGGTGGGGTGTGCAAGGGTTCAAGCCACATTGCTCGAATCAATGATATTTAGCTCATGCCTTAACTCGCGAAATCTTGCGTCATCCAAGGGCTTCGTGAAAATATCTGCAAGGTTGTCATGAGTGTTGACATAGTTGAGCTTGATCTCTCCTTGCCTAATGTGATCCCGGATGAAGTGATATCGAATCTCAATATGCTTCGTCTTGAAGTGTTGCACCGGGTTGAGAGAGATCTTGATGGCACTTTCATTGTCACACCAAAGAGGCACTTTGTCACAAGTGACACCGTAATCCTTTAAAGTTTGCCTCATCCATAGGAGTTGTGCACAACAACTACCGGCGGCAACATACTCTGCCTCAGTGGATGAGAGAGACACACAACTTTGCTTTTTGGAAGACCAACTTACCAAAGAGCAACCAAGGAATTGGCACCCTCCGGAAGTGGACTTCCTATCCACTTTGTCTCCCGCCCAATCGGAATCCGAGTACGCTACAAGCTTAAAGTTTGATCCTCTTGGGTACCATAAGCCAAAGTTTGGGGTATGAGCCAAATATCAAAAGATTCATTTGACCGCCACATAGTGACTTTCCTTAGGTGCGGCTTGAAACCGTGCACAAATTCCCACACTCAACATGATGTCCGATCTAGATGCACAAAGGTAAAGCAAGGATCCAATCATGGAACGATATACCTTTTGATCCACCACTTTACCATTGGGATCTAAGTCAAGTTGGCACTTGGTGGGCATTGGAGTGGAAGCCGGCTTGACGTCACTTAGCTTGAATCTCTTGAGCATGTCTTGAGTGTATTTGGATTGATTGATGAAGGTTCCTTCTCTTCTTTGCTTCACTTCGAACCCTAGAAAGTGTTGGAAATATGCCCTAGAGTGTTAGTCACATGGGGATGTGACCTTGAGTGTTAATCACATATCGATGTGAACTGGATTATTGACTCTAGTGCAAGTGGGAGACTGTTGGAAATATGCCCTAGAGGCAATAATAAATTAGTTATTATTATATTTCCTTGTTCATGATAATCATTTATTATCCATGCTAGAATTGTATTGATAGGAAACTCAGATACATGTGTGGATACATAGACAACACCATGTCCCTAGTAAGCCTCTAGTTGACTAGCTCGTTGATCAATAGATGGTTACGGTTTCCTGACCATGGACATTGGATGTCATTGATAACGGGATCACATCATTAGGAGAATGATGTGATGGAAAAAGACCCAATCCTAAGCCTAGCACAAGATCATGTAGTTCGTATGCTAAAGCTTTTCTAATGTCAAGTATCATTTCCTTAGACCATGAGATTGTGCAACTCCCGGATACCGTAGGAGTGCTTTGGGTGTGCCAAACGTCACAACGTAACTGGGTGGCTATAAAGGTACACTACAGGTATCTCCGAAAGTGTCTGTTGGGTTGGCACGAATCGAGACTGGGATTTGTCACTCCGTGTAAACGGAGAGGTATCTCTGGGACCACTCGGTAGGACATCATCATAACGTGCACAATGTGATCAAGGAGTTGATCACGGGATGATGTGTTACGAAACGAGTAAAGAGACTTGCCGGTAACGAGATTGAACAAGGTATCGGGATACCGACGATCGAATCTCGGGCAAGTATCGTACCGTTAGACAAAGGGAATTGTATACGGGATTGATTAAGTCCTTGACATCATGGTTCATCCGATGAGATCATCGTGGAACATGTGGGAGCCAACATGGGTATCCAGATCCCGCTGTTGGTTATTAATCAGAGAGTCATCTCGGTCATGTCTGCATGTCTCCCGAACCCGTAGGGTCTACACACTTAAGGTTCGGTGACGCTAGGGTTATAGAGATATTAGTATGCGGTAACCCGAAAGTTGTTCGGAGTCCCGGATGAGATCCCGGACGTTACGAGGAGTTCCGGAATGGTCCGGAGGTAAAGATTTATATATGGGAAGTCTTGTTTTGGTCGCCGGAAAAGTTTCGCGCATTATCGGTATTGTACCGGGAGTGCCGAAAGGGGTCCAGGGGTCCACCAAGGGGGTCCACCTACCCCAGGGGGTCACATGGGCTGTACGGGTGTGCGCCTTGGCCTGTATGGGCCAAGGGCACCAGCCCCAAGAGGCCCATGCGCCAAGAGATAAGGAAAGGAAGAGTCCTAAAGGGGGAAGGCACCTCCGAGGTGCCTTGGGGAGGATGGACTCCTCCCTGGCCACACCCTTCCTTGGAGGAAGGGCCAAGGCTGTGCCCCCCTCTCCCTTGGCCCTATATATAGTGGTGGAAGGGAGGGCAGCCCAACCTAAGCCCTGGCGCCTCCCTCTCCCTCCCATGACACATCTCCCTCCTCCCGCAGCGCTTGGCGAAGCCCTGTTGGAATCCCGCTACTTCCACCACCACGCCGTCGTGCTGCTGGATCTCCATCAACCTCTCCTTTCCCCTTGCTGGATCAAGAAGGAGGAGACGTCGCTGCTCTGTATGTGTGTTGAACACGGAGGTGCCGTCCGTTCGGCGCTAGGATCATCGGTGATTTGGATCACGACGAGTACGACTCCATCAACCCCGTTCTCTTGAACGCTTCCGCGCGCGATCTACAAGGGTATGTAGACCCGCTCCTCCCTCATTGCTAGATGACTCCATAGATAGATCTTGGTGACACGTAGGAAAATTTTGAATTTATGCTACGTTACCCAACAGTGGCATCATGAGCTAGGTCTATGCGTAGTTTCTATGCACGAGTAGAACACAAAGTAGTTGTGGGCGTTGATTTTGTTCAATATGCTTACCGTTACTAGTCCAATCTTGATCCGGTGGAATTGTGGGATGAAGCGGCCCGAACCGACCTTACACGTACTCTTACGTGAGACTGGTTCCACCGACTGACATGCACTAGTTGCATAAGGTGGCTAGCGGGTGTCTGTCTCTCCCACTTTAGTCGGATCGGATTCGATGAAAAGGGTCCTTATGAAGGGTAAATAGCAATTGGCATATCACATTGTGGTTTTTGTGTAGGTAAGAAACGTTCTTGCTAGAAACCCATAGCAGCCACGTAAAACATGCAAACAACAATTAGAGGACGTCTAACTTGTTTTTGCAGGGTATGCTTTGTGATGTGATATGGCCAAAAGGATGTGATGAATGATATATGTGATGTATGAGATTGATCATGTTCTTGTAATAGGAATCACGACTTGCATGTCGATGAGTATGACAACCGGCAGGAGCCATAGGAGTTGTCTTAATTTATTTATGACCTGCGTGTCAACATAAACGTCATGTAATTACTTTACTTTATTGCTAACCGTTAGCTGTAGTAGTAGAAGTAATAGTTGATGAGACAACTTCATGAAGACACGATGATGGAGATCATGATGATGGAGATCATGGTGTCATGCCGGTGACGATGATGATCATGGAGCCCCGAAGATGGAGATCAAGAGGAGCAAAGTGATGATGGCCATATCATGTCACTATTTGATTGCATGTGATGTTTATCATGTTTATGCATCTTGTTTACTTAGAATGACGGTAGTAAATAAGATGATCCCTCAGAATAATTTCAAGAAAGTGTTCCCCCTAACTGTGCACCATTGCGACAGTTCGTTGTTTCGAAGCACCACGTGATGATCGGGTGTTAGATTCTAACATTCACATACAACGGGTGTAAGACAGATTTACACACGCGAAACACTTAGGTTGACTTGACGAGCCTAGCATGTACAGACATGGCCTTGGAACACAAGAGACCGAAAGGTCGAGCATGAGTCGTATGGTAGATACGATCAACATGAAGATGTTCACCGATGATGACTAGTCCGTCTCACGTGATGATCAGACACGGCCTAGTTGATTCGGATCATGTAATCACTTAGATGACTAGAGGGATGTCTATCTAAGTGGGAGTTCATAAGATGAACTTAATTATCCTGAACATAGTCAAAAGGTCTTCGCAAATTATGTCGTGGCTCATGTTTCTGTTCTACTGTTTAGATATGTTCCTAGAGAAAATTTAGTTGAAAGTTGATAGTAGCAATTATGCGGATTAGGTCCGTAAACTGAGGATTGTCCTCATTGCTTCATAGAAGGCTTATGTCCTTAATGCACCGCTCAGTGTGCTGAACCTCGAACGTCGTCTGTGGATGTTGCGAACATCTGACATACACGTTTTGATGACTACATGATAGTTTAGTGCGTAATGCTAAATGGTTTAGAATTGAGGCACCAAAGACGTTTTTGAAACATCGCAGAACATATGAGATGTTCCAAGGACTGAAATCGGGATTTCAGGCTCGTGCCCACGTCAAGAGGTATAAGACCTCCGACGATTTTCTTAGCCTGCAACTAAGGGAGAAAAGCTCAATTGTTGAGCCCGTGCTCAGATTGTCTAAGTACAACAATCATTTGAATCGAGTGGGAGTTGATCTTCCAGATAAGATAGTGATGTTTCACCGAAGTCATTACCACCAAGCTGCTAGAGCTTCGTGATGAACTATGATATATCAGGGACATATATGATGATCCTTGAGATATTCGCGATGTTTGACACCACAAAAGTAGAAATCAAGAAGGAGCATCAATTGTTGATGGTTGGTGAAACCACTAGTTTCAAGAAGGGCAAGGGCAAGAAGGGATACTTCATGAAACGGCAATTCAGCTGCTGCTCTAGTGAAGAAACCCAAGGTTGAACCCAAACCCGAGACTAAGTGCTTCTGTAATAAAGGGAACAGCCACTGGAGCAGAATTACCCTAGATACTTGGTAGATGAGAAGGCTGGCAAGGTCGATAGAAGTATATTGGATATACATTGTGTTAATGTGTACTTTACTAGTACTCCTAGTAGCACCAGGGTATTAGATACCGGTTCGGTTGCTAAGTGTTAGTAACTCGAAATAAAAGCTACAGAATAAACAGAGACTAGCTAAAGGTGAGATGACGATATGTGTTGGAAGTATTTCCAAGGTTGATCAAATATCGTACGCTCCCTCTACCATCGAGATTGGTGTTTGCGTTGAGCATAGACATGATTGGATTATGTCTATCGCAATACGGTTATTCATTTAAAGAGAATAATGGTTACTCTGTTTATTTGAATAATACCTTCAATAGTCTTACACCTAAAATGAATGGTTTATTGAATCTCGATCGTAGTGATACACATGTTCATGCCAAAAGATAGTAATGATAGTACCACTTACTTGTGGCACTGCCACGTAAGTCATATCGGTATAAAACGCATGAAGAAGCTCCATGTTGATGGATCTTTGGGCTCACTCGTTTTTGAAAGGTTTGAGACATGTGAACCATGTCTATTGGTGTACATGCAAATGGACCATTTGGACTCACTTGATTTTGAATCACTTGAGACATGCAAATCATATCACATGGGCAAGATGACTGAAAGCCTCGTTTTCAGTAAAATGGAACTAGAAAGCAACTTGTTGGAAGTAATACATTTTGATGTGTGCAATCCAATGAGTGCTGAGGCATGTAGTGGATATCGTTATGTTCTTACTTCACAGATGATTTGAGTAGATGTTGAGTATATTTACTTGATGAATCACGAGTCTGAATTATTGAAAGGTTCAAGTAATTTCAGGGTGAAGTTGAAAGATCGTCATGACAGGAGGATAAAATATCTATGATATGATCATAGAGATGACATCTGAATTACGAGTTTGGCACAGAATTAAGACATTGTGGAAATTGTTTCACAACTAATACAGCCTGGAACACCATAGTGTGATGGTGTGTCCGAACATCATAACTGCACCCTATTGGATATGATGCATACCATGATGTCTCTTATCGAATTACCACGATAGTTTATGGGTTAGGCATTAGAGACAACCACATTCACTTTAAATAGGGAACCACGTAATTCCGATGAGATGACACCGTATGAACTATGGTTTAGAGAAACCTAAGCTGTCATTTCTTAAAAGTTTGGGGCTGCGACGCTTATGTGAAAAAGTTTCAGGCTGATAAGCTCGAACCCAAAGCGGATAAATGCATCTTCATAGGACACCCAAAGTAGTTGGGTATACCTCCTGTCTCAGATCCGAAAGCAATAAGGGATTGTTTCTAGAATCGGGTCCTTTCTCGAGGAAAAGTTTCTCTCGAAAAAATTGAGTGGGAGGATGGTGGAGACTTGATGAGGTTATTGAACCATCTCTTCAACTAGCGTGTGGCAGGGCGCAGGGAGTTGTTCCTGTGGCACCTACACCAATTGAAGTGGAAGCTTATGATAGTGATCATGAAACTTCAGATCAAGTCACTACCAAACCTTGTGGGGTGACAAGGATGCGTACTACTTCAGAGTGGTACGTAATCCTGTCTTGGAAGTCATGTTGCTAGACAACAATGAACCTACGAGCTATGGAGAAGCGATGGTGGGCCTGGATTCCAAAATGGCTCGAGGCCATATAATCCGAGAGAGGATCCATATATGAAAACAAAGTGTAGACTTTGGGAGAACTACTTGATGGTCGTAAGGCTGTTAGGTACATATGGATTTTAAAAGGAAGACGGACAATGATGGTAAGTATCACCATTAAGAAAGCTCGACTTGTCGTTAAGATTTTTTCCGACAAGTTCAAGGAGTTGACTATGATGAGACTTTCTCACTCATAGCGATGCTAAGAGTCTGTTGGAATTATATTAGCGATTACTGCATTATTTATGAAATCTTGCAGATAGGATGTCAAAACATTGTTTCCTCGACGATTTTCTTGAGGAAAGGTTGTATGTGATACAACCGGAAGGTTTTGTCAATCCTGAAAGATGCTAATAAGTATGCAAAGCTCCAGCAATCCTTCTAAGGACTGGAGTAAGCATCTCGGAGTTGGAATGTATGCTTTGATGAGATGATCAAAGATTTTGGGTGTATACAAAGTTTATGAGAAACTTGTATTTCCAAAGAAGTAAGTGGGAGCACTATAGAATTTCTGATGAGTATATGTTGTTGACATATTATGGATCAGAAATGATGTAGAATTTCTGGAAAGCATATAGGGTTATTTGGAAAGTGTTTTTCAATGGAAAGCCCGGATTAAGCTACTTGAACATTGAGCATCAAGATCTATAAGGATAGATCAAAACGCTTAATGGTACCTTCAAATGAGCACATACCTTGACATGATATTGAAGGGGTTCAAGATGGATCAGTCAAAGAAGGAGTTCTTGCCTGAGTTGTAAGGTATGAAGTTAAGACTTAAAGCTCGACCGCGGCAGAAGAAAGAGGAAGGACGAAGGTCATCCCCTATGCTTTTGTCATAGGCTCTATACGGTATGCCATGCTGAGTACCGCACCTGATGTGTGCCTTGCCACATATCTGGCAAGAGGGTACAAAGGTAATCTAGGAGTAGATCACCAGATAGCGGTCTAAATTATCCTTAGAGGAATAAGGATATGTTTCTCGGTTATGGAGGTGATAAAGAGTTCGACGTAAAGAGTTACGTCGATGTAAGCTTATCACCTATCCGGATAGCTCTGAGTAGAGATACCGGATACGTATAATGGAGCAACAATTTAGAATAGCTCCAAGTAGAACAGTTATTTGAAATAGCTCCAAATATAGCGTAGTAGCTGCATCTAGAGATTTGCGAAGTACATACGGATCTAAAAGATTCAGACCCGTTGACTATAACATCTCTCACAAGCATAACATGTTCAAACCCAGAACTCATCGAGTGTTAATCACATGGTAATGTGAACTAGATTATTGACTCTAGTAAACTCTTTGGGTGTTAGTCACATGGGGATGTGACCTTGAGTGTTAATCACATATCGATGTGAACTGGATTATTGACTCTAGTGCAAGTGGGAGACTGTTGGAAATATGCCCTAGAGGCAATAATAAATTAGTTATTATTATATTTCCTTGTTCATGGTAATCGTTTATTATCCATGCTAGAATTGTATTGATAGGAAACTCAGATACATGTGTGGATACATAGACAACACCATGTCCCTAGTAAGCCTCTAGTTGACTAGCTCGTTGATCAATAGATGGTTACGTTTCCTGACCATGGACATTGGATGTCATTGATAACGGGATCACATCATTAGGAGAATGATGTGATGGACAAAGACCCAATCCTAAGCCTAGCACAAGATCATGTAGTTCGTATGCTAAAGCTTTTCTAATGTCAAGTATCATTTCCTTAGACCATGAGATTGTGCAACTCCCGGATACCGTAGGAGTGCTTTGGGTGTGCCAAACGTCACAACGTAACTGGGTGGCTATAAAGGTACACTACAGGTATCTCCGAAAGTGTCTGTTGGGTTGGCACGAATCGAGACTGGGATTTGTCACTCCGTGTAAACGGAGAGGTATCTCTGGGCCCACTCGGTAGGACATCATCATAATGTGCACAATGTGATCAAGGAGTTGATCACGGGATGATGTGTTACGAAACGAGTAAAGAGACTTGCTGGTAACGAGATTGAATCAAGGTATCGGGATACCGACGATCGAATCTCGGGCAAGTATCGTACTGCTAGACAAAGGGAATTGTATACGGGATTGATTAAGTCCTTGACATCGTGGTTCATCGGATGAGATCATCGTGGAACATGTGGGAGCCAACATGGGTATCCAGATCCCGATGTTGGTTATTAACCGGAGAGTCATCTCGGTCATGTCTGCATGTCTCCCGAACCCGTAGGGTCTACACACTTAAGGTTCGGTGACGCTAGGGTTATAGAGATATTAGTATGCGGTAACCCGAAAGTTGTTCGGAGTCCCGTATGAGATCCCGGATGTCACGAGGAGTTCCGGAATGGTCCGGAGGTAAAGATTTATATATAGGAAGTCTTGTTTTGGTCGCCGAAAAAGTTTCGCGCATTATCGGTATTGTACCGGGAGTGCCGAAAGGGGTCCAGGGGTCCACCAAGGGGGTCCACCTACCCCGGGGGGGGGCACATGGGCTGTAGGGGTGTGCGCCTTGGCCTGTATGGGCCAAGGGCACCAGCCCCAAGAGGCCCATGCGCCAAGAGATAAGGAAAGGAAGAGTCCTAAAGGGGGAAGGCACCTCCGAGGTGCCTTGGGGAGGATGGACTCCTCCTTGGCCGCACCCTTCCTTGGAGGAAGAGCCAAGGCTGCGCCCCCCCTCTCCCTTGGCCCTATATATAGTGGGGGGAAGGGAGGGCAGCCCAACCTAAGCCTTGGCGCCTCCCTCTCCCTCCCATGACACATCTCCCTCCTCCCGCAGCGCTTGGCGAAGCCCTGTTGGAATCCCGCTACTTCCACCACCACGCCGTCGTGCTGCTGGATCTCCATCAACCTCTCCTTCCCCCTTGCTGGATCAAGAAGGAGGAGACGTCGCTGCTCCGTACATGTGTTGAACGCGGAGGTGCTGTCCGTTCGACGCTAGGATCATCGGTGATTTGGATCACGACGAGTACGACTCCATCAACCCCGTTCTCTTGAACGCTTCCGCGCGCGATCTACAAGGGTATGTAGATCCACTCCTCCCTCGTTGCTAGATGACTCCATAGATAGATCTTGGTGACACGTAGGAAAATTTTGAATTTATGCTACGTTACCCAACAGATAGAACTTCAACTCTCCCATGGAGGACATCTCGAACTTTGAGGTCATGAGTGCAGCAAATTCCTCATTGAAAGCTTTGTTAGGAGAACCAAAGATAATATCATCAACATATAATTGGCACACAAACAACTCCCCTTTGACCTTCTTAGTAAAAAGAGTGGGGTCGATTAGCCCAACTTCAAAACCACGGTCTTGTAACAACTCGGTAAGGTGGTCATACCACGCACGTGGGGCTTGTTTAAGGCCATAGAGTGCCTTATCGAGTTGATACACATGATCGGGAAAGAAGGGATCCTCGAACCCGGAGGGTTGCTTGACGTAAACCAATTCATTAATAGGACCATTAAGAAAAGCACTCTTCACATCCATTTGTTGTAACTTAAAGTTATGATGAGAAGAATATGCAATCAACATGCGAATGGATTCAAGACGAGCAACGGGAGCAAAGGTTTCATCGTAGTCGATACCCTCGACTTGGGAGTAGCCTTGTGCTACCAAACGAGCCTTGTTGCGAATGATAATCCCATGGGCATCTTGCTTGTTCTTAAATACCCACTTGGTTCCTGTGACATTGTGATTCCCGGTTGGTCTTGGCACCAATCGCCACACTTTGTTGCGCTCGAAGTTGTTGAGTTCTTCATGCATGGCATTGAGCCAATCCAGATCTTCTAGCGCTTCATAGACCTTGTGGGGTTCCACACAAGAGACAAACGCGTGATGCTCACAATAATTTGCTAATTGTCTACGAGTGCTTACCCCCTTTCCTAAGCTTCCAAGCACATTCGTCATGAGATGATCCTTGGCGGAGAGCTTGGAAGCAACCTTGGCGGCACGACGCTCTAATTCCTCCTCGGGGGTGAGACGAGGAGTGGTCACTTGATCATCTTGAGCGTCGTCTTGGGCTTGTTCTTGTTCTTGAACTTGCTCAGAGGAGAGAACTTGACCTTGGGCATCACTTGATGTGTCAACGCCGTCTTGAGCGTCATCTTGCCCTTGGTCATGTTCTTGAAGATGAGGGCCTTCATGTTGAACTTCGGAAGCGTGTGGGCCTTGGGTTGGTGATGGATCCACTTGAGTGGAGCTTTGTCCTTCTCCTTCGGCCAAAAGGGGTTCCTCAATGGGCAGGATAAAGCCAACACCCATTCTTCTTATGGCTTGGGGAGGAATTTCATCACCTACATCACAAGTGCCACTTTGTTCCACTTGGGAGCCGTTATTCTCATCAAACTCCACGTTACACGTCTCCTCAATAAGTCCCGTGGATTTATTGAGGACACGGTAAGCATGAGAGTTTGTAGCATAGCCAATAAATATGCCCTCATAAGCTCTAGCCTCAAATTTAGACAACCGAACACCTTTCTTGAGAATGAAACACTTACACCCGAATACCCGGAAGTACTTGAGGTTGGGCTTGTTACCGGTGAGTATCTCGTATGGAGTCTTGTTCAAGCCCTTGCGGAGGTAGAGCCGATTGGATGCATGACACACGGTGTTGATGGCTTCGGCCCAAAAGTTGTACGGAGACTTGAACTCCGCCATCATGGTCCTTGCCGCATCCATCAACGTCCGGTTCTTCCTCTCTGCAACACCGTTTTGTTGAGGGGTGTAGGGTGCGGAATATTGATGCTTGATTCCCTCATCACTAAGAAACTCATCCAAGGTGTAGTTCTTGAACTCGGTGCCGTTGTCACTTCTTATTGTCAAGATCTTTGCATTGTGTTGACGTTGTGCTTCATTTGCAAAGTCAATGACGGTTTGTTGGGTCTCGCTCTTCCTCTTGAAGAAATACACCCACGTGTACCTTGAGTAGTCATCCACAATCACCAAGCAATACTTCCTACCTCCAAGACTATCGAAGGATGGAGGCCCAAAGAGATCCATGTGAAGGAGCTCCAAAGGCCTCTTTGAATAAATGATAGTCGTGGGAGGGTGAGCCTTCTCATGTAGCTTTCCTTCGATACAGGCACTGCAAGCACGATCTTTAGCAAAACTAACATTCGTTAGTCCACGGACATGGTCCCCCTTGAGGAGACTTTGCAAAGATCTCATATTGACATGGGCTAAACGGCGATGCCAAAGCCATCCCACATCAACTTTAGCCATTAGGCATGTCGCGGTCTTAGTGGGTCGCTCCGAAAAGTTAATCACATATAGACCGTTCTCGACATGCCCAACAAAAGCTACTTTAAGAGTCTTGCTCCACAAGAGGGCCACGGTATCGATATCAAAGAAAGTGGCAAAGCCCATGATTGCAAGTTGACGAACGGAAAGTAAATTGTATGCAAGGGACTCAACAAGCATGACCTTCTCGATCGTGAGATCATGAGAGATGACCACCTTGCCAAGTCCCAATACCTTAGAAGATGAGGCGTCACCCCACTCGACATTGGTGGGCATAGATGGAACCTTGTGCACGTCCACCACCAAGTCCTTGCTTCCGGTCATATGATTTGTAGCTCCGCTATCGAGCAACCATGATCCCCCACCGGAAGCAAACACCTACAAGAGATCAATGCTTGGTTTTAGGTACCCATTTTGTAATGGGTCCTTTGATGTTAGTAACAAGGGTTTTTGGAACCCAAATAGACCATTCAATGTATTCATGAGGAGAACCAACAAATTTGGCATAAACATGCCCATCACTAGCACGGCATAACACATAAGAAGGATTAAAATCGCCGGCTTTGTTGGGAGGGGTGACATTGCCCTTCTTGACATTGTTCTTCTTCTTCTCCTCGGAGGCACTCTCTCCCTCCTTCACAAAGGTTTGCATGAGAGGAGGAGGTCGTTTGGTCTTGTCATTCTTCTTCTTGTTCTTGGAGTCGGGCACGTACCCAACCCCTTCCTTGGCCACAACTCCCTTTTGGTTGATCAAGAGATCGTTGAGGTTCTTCTTGCCTTGTATGCAAGTCGCAAGACCTCTCTCAAGTTGCCCCTTTAGCTTAGCGTTCTCCTCAACGAGATGCACATGCTCACAACACGGGTTAGTAGCATTTGCATTATCAATTAACATCATACGAGGGAAAGTGGCTTTTTCCTTGGTTAGCTTTACTTGAAGTTGATCATGAGACTCTTTGAGGCTAGCATGAGCACCCTTCAAGACCTTGTGAGCCTTGTCAAGTAGATCAAACTCCTCTTTGAGTCTAGCAAGATCAACCTCAAGTTCGGCCTTCTCGGAGTTTAGCACATGAGAAACTATGAGGACATGATCATAATCTTTCTTTAACTTAGCATGATCAATGTTGTGTGACTCCTCAAGAGCCAAACGAAGACCACGCTCTTCCTCAAGAGCATTGGAAAGATCCGAAATCTCATCGGCATAGTCACGACTATGCCCTTCCATCTTAGTGATGGTGTCTTCGTGAGCCTCGATCATGTCATTGGCTTCACCGAGTTGTTCCAAGAGAGCAACAAAGTGCTTCTTGGATTTTCCCTTGAGTTTGCCCATAAAGGCCTCAAACTCGTTAGCCTCCACATTAGCTCCCTCAAGTTCATTAATGCTATCCGTCGGAGAAGGATGATTAATGATGGTAGTTTTGATATTGGGGGTTACCTTGTTGGTGGCTTTAGCCATGAGGCACTTGGCGGTGATGCTCTCATTGGGTGAGTCGAAGAGAGACACCCGTGAAGTCGTCGCAATGGCAACGGAGGCCATGGCAACCGACTCATCATCTTCATCATCGTCATCATCCTCATTGTACTCTTCTTGTACAACCAATGCCTTGGGAGGAGTCTTCTTGGTGAAGTTGTTCTTGTTGGGGAACGACTTGGCCTTGTCCTTTCGGATGAGCTTGCCACCATTGTCTTCCCTCTTCTCATACGGGCATTCCGCAACAAAATGACTCACGTTGCCGCAATTGTAGCAAGTCCTTACACGTTGCTTGCCCCTCGTGCCACTCGAGTTGTTTTTGCTAAAGTTTGGCCTCGAGTTTTTCTTGCTCCAAAATTGCCTTGAAGCAAGTGCCATGTGTTCATGATATGCATACTTCGTATCTTCGGGGTTGCTCTCCTCTTCTTCCTCTTCTTCTTCTTCAACGGTGAGCTTGGCCTTCAATGCAAGGTTAGGCTTCTTTGCCCGTTGAGAACGGAGCACCGCATTGTCGGCGGTCTTGTCCAAAATGTTCATGGCCACAAACTCATCCAACACTTCGCTTGAGGTCAAAGTGTGGAAGTCCGGTCTTTGACGAATGACGGAGGACATGGCCTTGTGGTAGGGCATCATTGCCTTGAGGAATTTGCGCTTGATCCAATTGTCATCCGTGTCCTTGCTCCCGTGATCTCGTAGTGAGACCGCGAGTTTGGTTACTCTCCGATAAAGCTCACGAGGTTCTTCATCTTCTTTCATAGCAAACTCATCGGCCTCATCTTGCACCACTTCATAGTTGGAGCGTTGAATGCTTGCGCTTCCCCGGTAGAGAGAGACAACACAATGCCATGCATCTTTGGCCAAGGCGAAGGGACGAAGATGAGGTAGGTCTTCGGGTGGAATTGCATCTTGAATGATGAAGAGAGCATTCTCATTGAATTGATTATCCGCGGCTTCTCGAGGAGTGAAGTTGCTTGGATCATGCGGATAAAAACCTTCTTCAATGATTCTCCAAAGGTTAGTGTTCACATGATTTAAATGACGTTTAAAGCGGTAAACCCAAGAATCAAAGTCCTCATTTTTCACAATCTTAGGGGGAGGACCGGCATGATTCAAATGAGTAGAAGGAACCGGTCCACCATAAACAAGTGGTGGTTCCACATGAGCAAAGATGCCGGTGCCATTTTTACCACTAGAAGATGGAGCCTTTTCACTACTAGCTTCCCCCTTGTCGGGGATAACATCCGTCACCTTGTTGGTGGGATCACCCACTTTCAACGGTGCGGTGGAAAGTTTAAGCCCCTCAAGAAATTTAGTAAACATGCTTTCAACCTCGGTCGTCATGGAGGTCTTCAATGTCTCTAAGGCCACATTGAATTCCTCACGAGAGACCGAGGTTCCCCCATCGCCCGTGGACGAGATCGGATTCACACCGGAGTGTTCCTCCACACCGTCTACGGTATCAACCATACTCTTTGGACGGTAAAGTCCTTAATAAAGAGACGAGGCTCTGATACCAATTGAAAGGATCGATATGGTTGACTAGAGGGGGGGGGTGAATAGGCAACTACCAATTTTTAACTTTTCTTTATCAAATTAAACTTTGCATCAAAGTAGGTTGTCTAGATGTGCAACTAGGTGAGCAACCTATATGATGCAATACCAACAAGCAAACAAGCAAGCAAGAGAATTAACACTAAAGAGCTTGCACAAGTAAAGGTAAGAGATAACCAAGAGTGGATCCGGTGAAGACGAGGATGTGTTACCGAAGTTCCTTCCCTTTGAGGGGAAGTACGTCTCCGTTGGAGCGGTGTGGAGGCACGATGCTCCCCAAGAAGCCACTAGGGCCACCGTATTCTCCTCACACCCTCACACAATGCGAGATGCCGTGATTCCACTATTGGTGCCCTTGAATGCGGCGACCGAACCTTTACAAACAAGGTTGGGGCAATCTCCACAACTTAATCGAAGGCTCCCAACAAAACCACGAAGCTTCACCACAATGGACTATGGCTCCATGGTGACCTCAACCGTCCAGGGTGCTCAAACACCCAAGAGTAACAAGATCCGCTAGGGATGAGTGGGGGAATCGAAAATCCCTTGGTGGAAGTGTAGATCAGGGCCTTCTCAACCACTCCCGAGCAAATCAACAAGTTTGATTGGCTAGAGAGATAGATCGGGCGAAAATAGAGCTTGGAGCATTTAATGGAGCTTGAGCAATAAATGGAGCTTGGGGGAGGAAGAGGTAAGTCAAAGAGAAGGGGACTCCCTTTTATAGTGGGGGCAACAATCCAACCGTTGCCCCCCACCAACCAGCCCCGCACAGGGCGATACTACCGCTAAGTGGGGACGGTACTACCGCTAGGTCAGCGGTACTAACGCACCAGCCAGCGGCACTGCCGCGCAGAGGAGACTAGTAGGGAATAGGACCCAACGCGGTACTACCGCGGTGGTAGGGGCGGTACTACCGCTGCTGAAACGATACTACCGCCTCTACAACCGCAACTAGTGCCGCAAAACCCGACACGAGAAAAAGACCCCTCGAGTCGAGGCGGTAGGAGCCAGACAGCCCAGCGGTACTACGGCAGCGGGGTCACGGGCGGTACTACCGCTGTGGAGCGGTACTGCCGCTTGTGACCCTTCGGCCGTACTACCGCTGGTAGTGCGGCACTACCGCTAGGACACTGAAGAGAGAGAGAGAGAGAGAATCTCTCCAATGAGGCTGAGGACGAGGCGGTGGTGCCAGGCACCCCAGCGGTACTACTGCTGTGGAGACAAGGGCGGTACTACCGCTGTGGAGCGGTACTACCGCTTGTGTCTTCTCAGCGGTACTACAGCTGGGTTGCGCGGTACTACCGCTGGGACCCAGACAGGACAAGGAAAAGTGGAGAGGCCTCTTCAAAGGAATGGACAAGCTCGGAGGGTGAGAAGCTGATGTGTACGTGTTGATTCCACCCATGCAAAACCCCAGCGGACCCCCTCTTGATAGTACGGTGCCCTCTACGCAACTAGTCCACCAAGAGAGAAATGAAAGAGCTACACCGTCTTGAAGGACACTCTGAAGGGAAGGAAATGTCTCGAGCTAGGGGTGAATCTGTGAACTATTCAAAGCACATGATTAGTCCGTAAACATGTTGTCATCAATCACCAAAACTACCTTGAGAGAGATATGCCGTAACAGATTGGATAAATAGATCTTGATAAAACGCGAAGTAAAAGATGCAAAGAAAAAGTGCAGCAAAGTATTTTTGGGCTTTTGAAAATAATAGATCTAAAAATAAAAGCAAAAAAGTATATATCTTAAAGGCAAATAACAGATCGGAAAGCAAATATAATAAAAAAATAAACCCGAGGGCCGTAGATTTCACTAGTGGCTTCTCTTAAGAAATAGCACACGGTGGGTAAACAAATTACTATTGGGCAATTGATAGAAAATCAAATAGTTATGACGATATATGATACGTCTCCAACGTATCTATAATTTTTGATTGCTCCATGCTATATTATCTACTGTTTTGGACTATATTGGGCTTTATTTTCCACTTTTATATTATTTTTGGAACTAACCTATTGACCGGAGGCCCAGCCCAGAATTGCTGATTTTTGCCTATTTCAGTATTTCCGAGAAACAGAATATCAAACGGAGTCCAAACGGAATAAAACCTTTGGGAACGTGATTTTCTCACCGAACGTGATCCAGGAGACTTGGACCCTACTCCAAGGAGTCAAAGAGGCGGTCACGAGGGTGGGGGCGCGCCCCCTGCCTTGTGGGCCCCTCAGTGCTCCACCGACGTACTCTTTCCTCCTATATATACCTACGTACCCCCAAACGATCAGAACAGGAGCCAAAAACCCTAATTCCACCGCCGCAACTTTCTGTATCCACGAGATCCCATCTTGGGGCCTGTTCCGGAGCTCCGCCGGAGAGGGTCGTCATCACGGAGGGCTTCTACATCATCATAGCCTCTCCGATGAAGTGTGAGTAGTTTACCTCAGACCTTCGGGTCCATAGTTAGTAGCTAGATGGCTTCTTCTCTCTTTTTGGATCTCAATACAAAGTTCTCCCCCTCTCTTGTGGAGATCTATTCGATGTAATCTTCTTTTTGCGGTGTGTTTGTTGAGACCGATGAATTGTGGGTTTATGATCAAGTCTATCTATGAATAATATTTGAATCTTCTCTGAATTCTTTTATGTATGATTGGTTATCTTTGCAAGTCTCTTCGAATTATCCATTTGGTTTGGCCAACTAGATTGGTAGTTCTTGCCATGGGAGAAGTGCTTAGCTTTGGGTTCGATCTTGCGGTGTCCTTTCCCAGTGACAGAAGGGGCAGCAAGGCACGTATTGCATCGTTGCCATCGAGGATAACAAGATGGGGTTTATTTCATATTGCATGAATTTATCTCTCTACATCATGTCATCTTGCTTAAAGCGTTACTTTGTTTTTAACTTAATACTCTAGATGCATGCTGGATAGCGGTCGATGAGTGGAGTAATAGTAGTAGATGCAGAATCGTTTCGGTCTACTTGTCACGGACGTGATGCCTATATACATGATCATGCCCAGATATTCTCATAACTATGCTCAATTCTGTCAATTGCTCAATAGTAATTTGTTCACCCACCGTAGAATACTTATGCTCTTGAGAGAAGCCACTAGTGAAACCTATGGCCCCTGGGTCTATTCTCATCATATCAATCTCCATCACTTTAATCTTGTTTTGCTTTTTACTTTGCCTTTTACTTTTCACTTTTCATCTCTATACCAAAAATACCAAAAATATTATATTTATCAGATCTCACTCTCGTAAGTGACCGTGAAGGGATTGGCAACCCCTAATCGCGTTGGTTGCGAGTAGCTATCATTTTGTGCAGGTACGAGGGACTTGAGCGTGGCCTCCTACTGGATTGATACCTTGGTTCTCAAAAACTGAGGGAAATACTTACGCTACTCTGCTGCATCATCCTTTCCTCTTCGGGGAAATCCAATGCAAGCTCAATAGGTAGCAAGAAGAATTTCTGGTGCCGTTGCCAGGGAGTCTACGCAAAAAGTCAACATACCAAGTACCCATCACAATCCTTATCTCTCGCATTACATCATTTGCCATTTGCCTCTCATTTTCCTCTCCCCCACTTCACCCTTGCCGTTTTATTCGCCCTCTCTCTCTATCCTCCCTCTCTTTTTCTGTTTGCCTCTTTTCCCTCGCCATGTCAGAACCAAAAAGAGTTGGGGGTTCTCTCCCAAGTTCTAGTGCTTTAGACAATCCTGCTATCTTATCTAAACTCATAAATCGGAATGCTATAGAACAACTTGCCGGAGTTATCAATGAGAACCTTAGTAATTTTGATGAAGATGATTCTGGAATTTTTCGTTATTTACTTGATGAATCTTTGAAAGATGCTTGGGATAGGCTGTTAAGGATCCAGGCTAGCTATGTACCCCAATATCAAATTGAGGTTTACTTAAAAAGCTTTTATGTTGGGCTACCCACTTCGTTCAAACAAGTTTTAGATTCTATTTTTGAGGGGGGTTTTCTTGAAGGGGACCCCATAGATACCTATGAGAGGATGGAAACTATATTTGGGCACCCCATTAATGAGAAAACTGAAATCACATCTCTCTTGCTTTCTTACCAAAACGAATCTATTAAAGAGATAAAAGCTAGCCTAGATCCAATTTCTGCAACATTCTTAATCTTTCTTCTACCATTAATGGACATGTACTCTGTCAAAATAGAAAGATTAATTCCATAGATATCAAGTTTGCTCTCTTTTTCTCTAAAACCAAAGATGACAATACCTAGATCTATCCTCGCTTTTATGCCTAGCTAGGGGAGTTAAACGATGGCGCTTGTTGGGAGGCAACCCAATTTTATTTTTATTCCTTGCTTTTTGCTCCTGTTTAGTAATAAATAAATTATTTAGCCTCTTTTTTGGTTGTGTTTTTTGTGTTTAATTAGTGTTTGTGCCAAGTAGAACCGTTGGGAAGACTTGGGGAAAGTCTTGTTGAACTTGCTGTAAAAAACAGAAACTTTAGCACTCACGAGAACTGTTGTCATTTTTATTTGAAGAGTGATATTTAGTTAATTCTTTTTGCAGATTATTAATAGATAAATTTCTAACGTCCAGCAATTTATTTTAGAATTTTTGGGATTCCAGATCTTGCGCTAGCTACAGACTACTACAGACTGTTCTGTTTTTGACAGATTCTGTTTTTCGTGTGTTGTTTGCTTATTTTGATGAATCTATGGTTAGTAAAATAATTTATAATACATAGAGAAGTTGGAATACAGTAGGTTTAACACCAATATAAATAAAGAATGAGTTCATTACAGTACCTTGAAGTGGTTTTTTGTTTTCTTTCGCTAACAGAGCTCACGAGTTTTCTACTTTAAGTTTTGTGTTGTGAAGTTTACAAGTTTTGGGTGAATTCTTGTGATGGATTATGGAACAAGGAGTTGCAATAGCCTAAGCTTTGGGATGCCCATGGCACCCCCAAGATAATCCAAGGACACCAAAAAGTCAAAGCTTGGGGATGCCCCAGAAGGCATCCCCTCTTTCGTCCACTTCCATCGGTAATTTACTTGGAGCTATATTTTTATTCACCAACATGATATGTGTTTTGCTTGGAGCGTCTTGTATTATTTGTGTCTTTGTGTTTTAGTGTGCCACAATCATCCTTGCTGTACACACCTTTTGAGAGAGCCATACATAAATTAAAATTTGATAGAATACTCTATGTGCTTCACTTATATCTTTTGAGCATTATAATTTTGCTCTATGTGCTTCACTTATATCTTTTTGAGCTAAGTAGTTTTGCTTTATGTGCTTCACTTATATCTTTTGAGCTATGTAATTTAGCTCTGTGTGCTTCACTTAGATCTTTTAGAGCACGGTGGTGGATTTGTTTTAAAGAAACTATTGATCTCTCATGCTTCACTTAAATTATTTTGAGAGTCTCTTAATAGCATGGTAATTTGCTTAATAATAATATGCTTGGTATTCAAGATTTGTGAAACTTTCTTTTGAGTGTGTTGAATACTAAGAAAAGATTGAAGCACGATAATTGTTTTGAGATATGGAGGTGATAATATTAAAGTCATGCTAGTTGAGTAGTTATGAATTTAAAGAATACTTGTGTTAAAGTTTGTGATTCCTGTAGCATGCACGTATGGTGAACCGTTATGTGATGAAGTCGGAGCATGATTTATTTATTTATTGTCTTCCTCATGAGTGGCGGTCGGGGACGAGAGATGGTCTTTTCCTACCAATCTATCCCCCTAGAAGCATGCGCGTGATACTTTTCTTTGATAACTTCTAGATTTTTGCAATATGTATATGAATTCTTTATGACTAATATTGAGTCCATGGATTATACGCACTCTCACCCTTCCACCTTTGCTAGCCTCTCTAATACCGCGCACTTTTCGCCGGTATCATACACCTACCATGTACCTTCCTCAAAACAGCCACCATACCTACCTATTATGGCATTTCCATAGCCATTCCGAGATATATTGCCATGCAACTTTCCACTATTCCATTTATTATGACACACTCCATCATTGTCATATTGCATATCCCGGTACACCGCCGGAGGCATTCATATAGAGTCATATTTTGTTCTAAGTATCGAGTTGTAATTGTTGAGTTGTAAGAAAAATAAAAGTGTGATGATCATCATTATTAGAGCATTGTCCCAGTGAGGAAAGGATGATGGAGACTATGATTCCCCCACAAGTCGGGATGAGACTCAAGACGAAAAATAAATAAAAGAGGCCAAAGAAGCCCCAGAAAAAAGAGAAAGAAAAGAGGCCATAAAAAAAGAGAGAAAAGGCCCAAATAAAAAAAATAAGAGAAAAAGAGAAAAGGGACAATGTTACTATCCTTTTACACACTTGTGCTTCAAAGTAGCACCATGATCTTCATAGTAGAGAGTCTCTCATGTTATCACTTTGATATACTAGTGGGAATCTTTCATTATAGAACTTGGCTTGTATATTCCAATGATGGGCTTCCTCAAAATGCCCTAGGTCTTCATGAGCAAGCAAGTTCGATGCACACCCACTTAGTTTCTTTTTGAGCTTTCATATACTTATAGCTCTAGTGCATCTGTTGCATGGCAATCCCTACTCACTCACATCGATATCTATTGATTGGCATCTCCATAGCCTGTTGATACGCCTAGTTGATGTGAGACTATCTTCTCCTTTTTGTCTTCTCCACAACCACCACTCTATTCCACCTATAGTGCTATATCCATGGCTCACGCTCATGTATTGCGTGAAGATTGAAAAAGTTTTGAAAAAGTTAGAGTATGAATCAATTGCTTGGCTTGTCATCGGGGTTGTGCATGATTTAAATACTTTGTGTGGTGAAGATAGAGCATAGCCAGACTATATGATTTTGTAGGGATAACTTTCTTTGGCCATGTTATTTTGAGAAGACATAATTGCTTTGTTAGTATGCTTGAAGTATTATTATTTTTATGTCAATATAAACTTTTGTCTTGAATCTTTCGAATCTGAATATTGATATCACAATTAAGAAGATTTGCATTGAAATTATGCCAAGTAGCACTCCGCATCAAAAATTCTCTTTTTATCATTCACCTACTCGAGGACGAGCAGGAATTAAGCTTGGGGATGCCTGATACGTCTCCAACGTATCTGTAATTTTTGATTGCTCCATGCTATATTATCTACTGTTCTGGACTATATTGGGCTTTATTTTCCACTTTTATATTATTTTTGGGACTACCCTATTAACCGGAGGCCCAGCCCAGAATTGCTGTTTTTTTGCCTATTTCAGTATTTCGGAGAAACATAATATCAAACGGAGTCCAAACGGAATAAAACCTTCGGGAACGTGATTTTCTCACCGAACGTGATACAGGAGACTTGGACCCTACTCCAAGGAGTCAAAGAGGCGGTCATGAGGGTGGGGGGCGCGCCCCCCTGCCTCGTGAGCCCCTCGGTGCTCCACTGACGTACTCTTTCCTCCTATATATACCTACGTACCCCCAAACGATCAGAACAGGAGCCAAAAAACCTAATTCCACCGCCGCAACTTTCTGTATCCACGAGATCCCATCTTGGGGCCTGTTCCGGAGCTCCGCCGGAGAGGGTCGTCATCACGGAGGGCTTCTACATCATCATAGCCTCTCCGATGAAGTGTGAGTAGTTTACCTCAGACCTTCGGGTCCATAGTTAGTAGCTAGATGGCTTCTTCTCTCTTTTTGGATCTCAATACAAAGTTCTCCCCCTCTCTTGTGGAGATCTATTCGATGTAATCTTCTTTTTGCGGTGTGTTTGTTGAGACCGATGAATTGTGGGTTTATGATCAAGTCTATCTATGAATAATATTTGAATCTTCTCTGAATTCTTTTATGTATGATTGGTTATCTTTGCAAGTCTCTTCGAATTATCCATTTAGTTTGGCCAACTAGATTGGTAGTTCTTGCCATGGGAGAAGTGCTTAGCTTTGGGTTCGATCTTGCGGTGTCCTTTCCCAGTGATAGAAGGGGCAGCAAGGCACGTATTGCATCGTTGCCATCGAGGATAACAAGATGGGGTTTATTTCATATTGCATGAATTTATCTCTCTACATCATGTCATCTTGCTTAAAGCGTTACTCTGTTTTTAACTTAATACTCTAGATGCATGCTGGATAGCGGTCGATGAGTGGAGTAATAGTAGTAGATGTAGAATCGTTTCGGTCTACTTTTCACGGACGTGATGCCTATATACATGATCATGCCTAGATATTCTCATAACTATGCTCAATTCTGTCAATTGCTCAACAGTAATTTGTTCACCCACCGTAGAATACTTATGCTCTTGAGAGAAGCCACTAGTGAAACCTATGGCCCCCGGGTCTATTCTCATCATATCAATCTCCATCACTTTAATCTTGTTTTGGCTTTTACTTTGCCTTTTACTTTTCACTTTGCATCTCTATACCAAAAATACCAAAAAAATTATATCTATCAGATCTCACTCTCGTAAGTGACCGTGAAGGGATTGACAACCCCTAATCGCGTTGGTTGCGAGTAGCTATCGTTTTGTGCAGGTACGAGGGACTTGAGCGTGGCCTCCTACTGGATTGATACCTTGGTTCTCAAAAACTAAGGGAAATACTTACGCTACTCTGCTGCATCATCCTTTCCTCTTCGGGGAAATCCAATGCAAGCTCAAGAGGTAGCAATATACAAGGCAATGATCAATATATAGGCATCACGTCCAAGATTTGTAGACCGACTCCTGGCTGCATCTACTACTATTACTCCACACATCGACCGCCATCCAGCATGCATCTAGTGTATTAAGTTCATGGAGAAATGGAGTAATGCAATAAGAACGATGGCATGATGTAGACGACATCTATTCATGTAAGAATAGCCCCTATCTTCTTATACTTAATAGCAACGATACATGCGTGTCTTGCTGCCTCTTCTGTCACTAGAAAGGACACCGCAAGATTGAATCCATCAGAAAGCACCTCTTCCCATGGCAAGAAAAGTGATCTACTTGGCCTAACTAAACCAAAGATTTGAAGAAGAAATACAAGGCTCTAAATAATCATGCATATAAGAGATCAAAAGAAGACTCAAACAATATTCATGCATATAGATCTGATCATAAATTCAAAGTTCATCAGATCCCAACAAACACATCGCAAAAAGAGTTACATCAAATAGATCTCCAAGAGACCATTGTATTGAGAATCAAAAAGAGAGAAGAACCCATCTAGCTACTTCCTAAGGACCCGTAGGTCTATGGTAAACTACTCGCGCATCATCGGAGAGGCACCAATGAGGATGATGAACCCCTCCGTGATGGTGTTTAGATTGGATCTCGTGGTTCTGGAACTTGTGGCGGCTAGAATTGTGTTTCGTCAACTCCCCTAGGGTTTATGGAATATTTGGGGATTTATAGGGCAAAGAGGCAGTGTGGGAGGTCACCGAAGGGGGAACAACCCCCTGGGCGTGCCCGGGCCTCCTGGCATGCCCTGGTGGGTTGTGCCCACCTCGGGCATCCCCTCTGGTACTTTTTTGCCCACTGGGTGTCTTCTGGTCCAAAAAAATTTCTCTTAAAAGTTTCACTGCGTTTGGACTCCGTTTGGTACTGATATTCTGCGCAGTAAAAAATAAGCAAAAAACATCAACTGGCACCCCTCGAGTAGGTAAATGATAAAAATAGAATTTTTGTTGTGGAATGCTTCCTAACATGTTCATCACATATTCTTTTCTTTTATAGCATGGACATTTGGACCTTATATGGTTCAAAGCAATAGTCTAGTTTTGACATGAAGATTTCAATACTCAAGCATATCACCATGTCTTTCAAAATATCAACACTAAAGAAAGTTATCCCTAGCCCATCATGCTCAACCATTGATCCATTCATGAAACACACTCGCATGTTAGCTACATCCAATGCTCAAGTATGATCATAGTGCTCCCTAGTTGGTGCTTTATAAGAGAAGATGGTGACTCAAATAAAAATAAAAATTGCATAAAGTAAATAGAAAGGCCCTTCACAGAGGGAATTAGGGATTTGTAGAGGTGCCAGAGCTCAAAGCTTAAATTGAGAGATAATTTTTTGAGAGGCATACTTTTCTCGTCAACGAAAACGACTAAGTAATTCCAACACTTTCCATGCTAGACATATCATAGGCAGTTCCCAGACAGAAAATAAAGTTCATTCTTTTTTCCACCATTCTTTCACAATCCATGGCTAGCCATATCCACGAGTGCCTTCCATACCAACACTGACAACATAAAGTAAATTTCTTTTTCATTTCGGGACTGGGCATCCCTATTACCGCCGTACTCTCGTGCAATGATAAGTGAATAAACACTCATCTTGATAATAACACATCTAGCAAGGAAAATATTGGCCACCCCCGCCGCTTCATGAGCAGTACAAGCACACAAAAACGAAATTCATTTTGAAACTTAGAGATGGCACAAACAAATTTGCTTCGAACGGTACGAAAATACCGCATATAGGTCGGTATGGTGGACTCATATGGCGAAACTGGATTTAAAGGTTTTTGATGCACAATTAGTATTTCTACTTAGTACAAGTGGAGGCTAGCAAATAGATTGAGAAGCAACCAACCAAGAAACAAAAAATCTCATAAGCGAGCATTAAGCATAACTAACACTGAATAATGAACCATAAGTAGGATGTAATTTCATTGCATAACTATTGACTTTCATGCTTGCATAGGGAATAACAAACCTTAACACCAATATTCTTACTAAAGCATAATTACTCATCAACATGACTCACATATCAATATAATCATATCTCAAAACTATTACAAAGAATCAAGTTTTATTTGTCCAATGATCTTCATGAAAGTTTTTATTATATCCCTCTTGAATATCTATCACTTTGGGACTAGTTCCATATGTTGCTTTTGAGAAGCTCAAAAAAATTTAAGTGAAGCACATGAGCATAAAAATTTTCTTCTCTCAAAACAATATAAGTGAAGCATGAGAGAATTTCTTCAAAAATTTACTAACTCTCAAATAAATATAAGTGAAGGATGGGAGCATTTCTTCAAAAATATTAAAGCACGCCATGCTCAAAAAGATATAAGTAAAGCACTGGAGCAATTCCATAACTCAAAAAATTTAAGTGAAGCACAAAGAGCAATTCTATCAAATCATAGCATAATTTTGGATCTTTCAAATCGGTGTGTCCAGCAAGGATAGATGACACAAACTAAAAAGTAAAACAAGCAAAGACTCATATAATACAATCCGCTCCAAGCAAAACTCATGATATGTGACGAATAAAATATAGCTCCAAGTAAAATACCGATGGTCGTTAGAAGAAAGGGGGGATGCCCCGGAAGGCATTGAGGGAGTCCTGGACTAAGGGATCCTCGGGTGTCCGGGCTATCCGATATGGGCCGGACTGATGGGCCGTGAAGATACAAGGCATAAGACTTTCCCCCGTGTCCGAACGGGACTCTCCTTTGCGTGGATGGCAAGCCTAGCGTTCGGATGTATAATTTCTTTCTCCGTAAACCGACTTTGTACAACCCTAGGCCCCTCCGGTGTCTATATAAGCCAGAGGGTTTAGTCCGTAGAGGCTAAGACAAATCATATAGGCTAGACATCTAGGGTTTAGCCAATACAATCTCGAGGTAGATCAACTCTTGTAACCCCTATACTCATCAAATACAATCAAGCAGGACGTAGGGTTTTACCTCCATCAAGAGGGCCCGAACCTGGGTAAACATCGTGTCTCCCTTGTCTCCTGTTACCTTCTATCCTCAGACGCATAGTTCAGGACCACCTACCCGAGATCAGCCGGTTTTGACACCGACATTGGTGCTTTCATTGAGAGTTCCATTGTGCCGTTCACTGTGGGATCGATGGCTCGCCTTGTCATTAACGAAAACATTACCTCTGGAGAGACCCTAGCTCCAGGACAACTCCCCCAGCTCAGCGGTTTCAGTTGGGTAATGTAGTAATTTCAAAAAAATTCCTACGCACACGCAAGATCACGGTGATGCATAGCAACAAGAGGGGAGAGTGTGTCCACATACCCTCGTAGACCGAAAGCGGAAGCGTTAGCACAACGCGATTGATGTAGTCATACGTCTTCACGATCCGACCGATCAAGTACCGAACGCACGACACCTCCGAGTTCTGCACACGTTCAACTCAATGACGTCCCTCGAACTCTGATCCAACCGAGCTTTAAGGGAGAGTTCCGTCAACACGACGGCGTGGTGACGATGATGATGTTCTACCGATGCAGGGCTTCGCCTAAGCACTGCTACGATATGACCGAGGTGGATTATGGTGGAGGGGGGCACCGCACACGGCTAAGAGATCCAAGGGGTCGATTGTTGTGTCTCTAGGGGGTGCCTTCCTCCCCGTATATAAAGGAGTGGAGGAGGGGGAGGGGGTCGGCCACCCTTGGTGCGCCCCATAAGGATATAACAGTCATCGAACTTTAAGCGTGCGGACCCTACGGGTTCGAGAACTATGTAGACATGACCGAGACACATCTCCGGTCAATAACCAATAGCGGAACCTGGATGCTCATATTGGCTCCTACATATTCTACGAAGATCTTTATTGGTCAAACCGCATCACAACATATGTTTGTTCCCTTTGTCATCGGTATGTTACTTGCCCGAGATTCGATCGTCAGTATCTCAATACCTAGTTCAATCTCGTTACCAGCAAGTCTCTTTACTCGTTCCATAATACATCATCCCGTAACTAACTCATTAGTTGCAATTCTTGCAAGGCTTAAGTGATGTGTATTACCGAGTGGGCCCAGAGATACCTCTCCGACAATCGGAGTGACAAATCCTAATCTTGAAACACGCCAACCCAACAAGTACCTTTGGAGACACCTGTAGAGCACCTTTATAATCACCCAGTTACATTGTGACGTTTGGTAGCACACAAAGTGTTCCTCCGATAAATGGGAGTTACACAATCCCATAGTCACAGGAACATGTATAAGTCATGAAGAAAGCAATAACAACAAACTAAACGATCAAGTGCTAAGCTAACGGAATGGGTCAAGTCAATCACATCATTCTTCTAATGATGTGATCCCGTTAATCAAATGACAACTCTTTGTCTATGGCTAGGAAACATAACCATCTTTGATCAACGAGCTAGTCAAGTAGAGGCATACTAGTGACACTCTATTTGTCTATGTATTCACACATGTATCATGTTTCCAGTTAATACAATTCTAGCATGAATAATAAACATTTATCATGATATAAGGAAATAAATAATAACTTTATTATTGCCTCTAGGGCATATTTCCTTCAGTCTCCCACTTGCACTAGAGTCAATAATCTAGATTACACAGTAATGATTCTAACACCCATGGAGCCTTGGTGCTGATCATGTTTTGCTCGTGGAAGAGGCTTAGTCAACGGGTCTGCAACATTCAGATCCGTATGTATCTTGCAAATCTCTATGTCTCCCACCTGGACTTGATCCCGGATGGAGTTGAAGCGTCTCTTGATGTGCTTGGTTCTCTTGTGAAATCTAGATTCCTTTGCCAAAGCAATTGCACCAGTATTGTCACAAAATATTTTCATTGGACCCGATGCACTAGGTATGACACCTAGATCGGATATGAACTCCTTCATCCAGACTCCTTCATTTGCTGCTTCCGAAGCAACTATGTACTCCGCTTCACATGTAGATCCTGCTACGACGCTTTGTTTAGAACTGCACCAACTGACAGCTCCACCGTTTAATAAAAACACATATCCGGTTTACGATTTAGAATCGTCCGGATCAGTGTCAACGCTTGCATCGACGTAACCATTAACGAAGAGCTCTTTGTCACCTCCATAAACGAGAAACATATCCTTCGTCCTTTTCAGGTATTTCAGGATGTTCTTGACCGCTGTCCAGTGATCCACTCCTGGATTACTTTGGTACCTCCCTGCTAAACTAATAGCAAGGCACACATCAGGTCTGGTACACAACATTGCATACATGATAGAGCCTATGGCTGAAGTATAGGGAACATCTTTCATTTTCTCTCTATCTTTTGAAGTGGTCGGGCATTGAGTCTTACTCAATCTCACACCTTGTAACACAGGCAAGAACCCTTTCTTTGCTTGATCCATTTTGAACTTCTTCAAAACTTTGTCAAGGTATGTGCTTTGTGAAAGTCCAATTAAGCGTCTCGATCTATCTCTATAGATCTTGATGCCCAATATATAAGCAGCTTCACCGAGGTCTTTCATTGAAAAACTCTTGTTCAAATATCCTTTTATGCTATCCAGAAATTCTATATCATTTCCAATCAACAATATGTCATCCACATATAATATCAGAAATGCTACAGAGCTCCCACTCACTTTCTTGTAAATACAGGCTTCTCCAAAAGTCTGTATAAAACCATATGCTTTGATCACACTATCAAAATGTTTATTCCAGCTCCGAGAGGCTTGCACCAGTCCATAAATGTATCATTGGAGCTTGCACACTTTGTTAGCTCCCTTTGGACCGATAAAACCTTCCGGTTGCATCATATACAACTCTTCTTCCAGAAATCCATTCAGGAATGCAGTTTTGACAACCATTTGCCAAATTTCATAATCATAAAATGCGGCAATTGCTAACATGATTCGGACAGACTTAAGCATCGCTGCGGGTGAGAAGGTCTCATCATAGTCAATCCTTGAACTTGTCGAAAACCTTTTGCAACAAGTCGAGCTTTATAAACAGTAACTTTACCATCAGCGTTAGTCTTCTTCTTGAATATCCATTTATTCTCGATGGCTTGCCGATCAACGGGCAAGTCAACCAAAGTCCACACTTTGTTCTCATACATGGATCCCATCTCAGATTTCATGGCTTCAAGCCATTTTGCGGAATCTGGGCTTACCATCGCTTCTTCATAGTTCGTAGGTTCGTCATGGTCTAGCAACATAACCTCCAGAATAGGATTACCGTACCACTCTGGTGTGGATCTTACTCTGGTTGACCTACGAGGTTCAGTAATAACTTGATTTGAAGTTTCATGATCATCATCATTAACTTCCTCACTAATTGGTGTAGATGTCACAGGAACCGGTTTCTGTGATTAACTACTTTCCAACAAGGGAGCAGGTACTGTTACCTCATCAAGTTCTACATTCCTCCCACTCACTTCTTTCGAGAGAAACTCCTTCTCTAGAAAGGATCCATTCTTAGCAACGAATGGCTTGCCTTCGGATCTGTGATAGAAGGTGTACCCTACAGTTTCCTTTGGGTATCCTATGAAGACACATTTCTCCGATTTGGGTTCGAGCTTATCAGGCTGAAGCTTTTTCACATAAGCATCGCAGCCCCAAACTTTAAGAAATGACAACTTTGGTTTCTTGCCAAACCATAGTTCATAAGGTGTCGTCTCAATGGATTTTGATGGTGCCCTATTAAACGTGAATGCGGCCGTCTCTAAAGCATAACCCCAAAACGATAGCGGTAAATCAATAAGAGACATCATAGATCGCACCATATCTAGTAAAGTATGATTACGACGTTCAGACACACGATTACGCTGTGGTGTTCCGGGTGGCGTGATTTGCGAAACTATTACGCATTGTTTCAAATGTAGACCAAACTCGTAACTCAAATATTCTCCTCCACGATCAGATCGTAGAAACTTTATTTTCTTGTTACGATGATTTTCAACTTCACTCTGAAATTCTTTGAACTTTTCAAATGTTTCAGACTTATGTTTCATTAACTTGATATACCCATATCTTCTTAAATCATCTGTGAAGGTGAGAAAATAACGATACCCGCCGCGAGCCTCAACATTCATTGGACCACATACATCAGTATGTATGATCTCTAACAAATCAGTTGCTCGCTCCATAGTTCCGGAGAACGACGTTTTAGTCATCTTGCCCACGAGGCATGGTTTGCAAGTACCAAGTGATTCATAATCAAGTGATTCCAAAATTCCATCAACATGGAGTTTCTTCATGCGCTTTATACCAATATGACCCAAACGTCTCAGACTTGTGTTTCATTAAGTAGATATACCCATATCTGCTTAAGTCATCTGTGAAGGTGGGAAAATAACGATATCCGCCACGAGCCTCAATATTCATCGGACCACATACATCAGTGTGTATGATTTCCAACAAATCTGTTGCTCTCTCCATAGTACCGGAGAACGATGTTTTTGTCATCTTACCCATAAGGCACGGTTTGCAAGTACCAAGTGATACATAATCAAGTGGTTCCAAAAGCCCATCAGTATGGAGTTTCTTCATGCGCTTTATACCGATATGACCTAAACGGCAGTGCCACAAATAAGTTGCACTATGATTATCAACTCTGCATCTTTTGGCTTCAACATTATGAATATGTGTATCACTACTATCGAGATTCATCAAAAATAGACCACTCTTTAAGGGTGCATGACCATAAAAGATATTACTCATATAAATAGAACAACCATTATTCTCAGATTTAAATGAATAACCGTCTTGCATTAAACAAGATCCAGATATAATGTTCATGCTCAACGCTGGCACCAAATAACAATTATTTAGGTCTAAAACTAATCCCGAAGGTAGATGTAGAGGTAGCGTGCCGATGGCGATCACATCGACTTTGGAACCATTTCCCAAGCGCATCGTCACCTCGTCCTTAGGCAGTGTTCGCTTAATCCATAGTCCCTGTTTTGAGTTGCAAATATTAGCAACAGAACCAGTATCAAACCCAGGTGCTACTGCGAGCTCTGGTAAGGTACACATTAATAACATGTATATCACATATACCTTTGTTCACCTTGCCATCCTTCTTATCCGCCAAATACTTGGGGCAGTTCCGCTTCCAGTGACCAGTCTGTTTGCAGAAGAAGCACTCAGTCTCAGGCTTAGGTCCAGACTTGGATTTCTTCTCTTGAGTAGCAACTTGTTTGTTGTTCTTTTTGAAGTTCCCCTTCTACTTTCCTTTGCACTTTTTCTTGAAACTGGTGGTCTTATTAACCATCAACACTTGATGCTCCTTCTTGATTTCTACCTCCGCAGCCTATAGCATTGCGAAGAGCTCGGGAATCGTCTTATCCATCCCTTGCATATTATAGTTCATCACGAAGCTCTTGTAGCTTGGTGGCAGTGATTGAAGAACTCTGTCAATGACACTATCAACAGGAAGATTAACTCCCAGTTGAGTCAAGTGATTATGATACCCAGACATTTTGAGTATATGCTCACTGACAGAAATATTCTCCTCCATCTTGCAGCTATAGAACTTATTGGAGACTTCATATCTCTCAATCCGGGCATTTGCTTGAAATATTAAATTCAACTCCTGGAACATCTCATATGCTCCATGACGTTCAAAACGTCATTGAAGTCCCGATTCTAAGTCGTAAAACATGGCACACTGAACTATCGGGTAGTCACCAGCTTTGCTCTGACAGGTGTTCATAACATCTGGTGTTGCTCCTGCAGCGGGTTTGGCACTTGGCGGTGCTTCCAGGACGTAATTCTTCTGTGCAACAATGAGGATAATCCTCAAGTTACGGACCCAGTCCGTGTAATTGCTACCATCATCTTTCAACTTTGCTTTCTCAAGGAACGCATTAAAATTCAACGGAACAACAGCACGAGCCATCTATCTACAACAAACATAGACATGCAAAATACTATCAGGTAATAAGTTCATGATAAATTTAAGTTCAATTAATCATATTACTTAAGAACTCCCACTTAGATAGACATCCCTCGAATCATCTAAGTGATCACGTGATCCAAATCAACTAAACCATAACCGATCATCACGTGAAATGGAGTAGTTTTCAATGGTGAACATCACTATGTTGATCATATCTACTATATGATTCGCGCTCGACCTTTCGGTCTCAGTGTTCCGAGGCCATATCTGCATATGCTAGGCTTGTCAAGTTTAACCTGAGTATTCTGTGTGTGCAAAACTGGCTTGCACCAGTTGTAGATGGACGTAGAGCTTATCACACCCGATCATCATGTGGTGTTTGGGCACGACGAACTTTGGCAACGGTGCATACTCAGGGAGAACACTTTTATCTTGAAATTTAGTGAGAGATCATCTTATAATGCTACCGTCAAAGAAATAAAAATAAGATGCATAAAAGATAAACATCACATGCAATCAATATAAGTGATATGATATGGCCATCATCATCTTGTGCTTGTGATCTCCATCTCTGAAGCATCGTCATGATCACCATCGTCACCGGCGCGACACCTTGATCTCCATCGTAGCATCGTTGTCTGTAACACCCCGGATGTAATTTACCCAATATGTACTCTTACTCTTGCCGTTTCCGGCGTTAAGTTATTTTATTTTCTCGGGTTCGGGATTTTGTCTCCGTGTGTTGTTGTCATTGTCATGCATCTTATATCATGTCATCATGTGCATTGCATTTGCATACGTGTTCATCTCATGCATTCGAGCATTTTCCCCGTTGTCCGTTTTGCATTCCGGCGCTTCGTTCTCCTCCGGTGGTCATTTCTACCTTTCTTTCGTGTGTGGGGATTAAACATTTCCGGATTGGACCGAGACTTGCCAAGCAGCCTTGGTTTACTACCGGTACACCGCCTGTCAAGTTTCGTACCATTTGGACTTTGTTTGATGCTCCAACGGTTAACCGAGGGACTGAAAAGGCCTCGTGTGTTGCAGCCCAACACCCCTCCATTTTGGCCCAAAACCCACCAAAATCTTCTCCATCATCTAGAGCGTTCGATCACGATCGCGTGGCCAAAAACTGCACCTCATTTGGACACTCCTAGCTCCCTCTATGCCTATATATACACCACCCTCCTGAAATTCGCGGATCCCCTCTTCCAAACCCTAGCCCCGCTCCATCTGCACGGCCGGACAACGTCCGGGCCGCACCGGACACATCCGCCCGATCCGCCGCCGCCAATCCCGCGCTGCCACGTGGCAGGAACCGCCCCACATCGCCGCTTCCGCCGCCGGCCTGCCGCGGCTCGCAGCGGGCCCCCGCGGCCCAAACCGGCACGCCGCCGCCCGCCTTCGTCCCCTTCCTCGACGCGCCGCCCGGGAGCCGCGTTGCCGCCGTCCTCCGCATGTCCGGCCGCCCGAGGCACCCGGGAGCCGCCGCCCACCACCGACGTCGGCCGGCGCAAGGTCGCCCGACCAGCCCCGCGCCACCCGCTGGCAAGCGCCGCCCCGGCCACCGCACCTCGCCGCCTCCTCGACGCCACCTCCCCAGCCACACCTCCCTCCGGCGACCCCCCTCTCTCCGGCGAGCTTCAAGTCCCTCTCCGGTGAACCTCGTAACCCGTGCGGCCAGATCTGGATCCAGATCCAAACTCGGTTGACTTTTGCCTCAAACCCTAGATATTTTGCCCCTGTTCATCATGCCGTAACTTTGCATCTGTAGCTCCATTTTGGGCATATAGCATATCAAAATGTTCGCCTCAGAGAGCACATCATTTCATCTCATTGCATCATTTTCATTTGAGTTCATCTTGATGCCCGAAATGCTGTTAGAAGAATGCTATTTGAGATAATTGTCAGATCTGCTACTCCAATTAGATATTTGTCATTTTTTCCATGATTATTGTGTGCATGATATGCCCCTGAGCTCTTCATGAGTTTTGTTATATGTTTTTCCATCTATCCAGAGGTGCAACCCATGTATTTTTGTGATGTGTGTGGTGACTAGCACAAGCTTGCAAAGTGGAGCATTCGTTAATGCTGATTTCAGGGACTTAGCATTTCCACTAAGTCCTTGATCTGTTTATCTCATTATGTCATATGTTCATGTTGTTTCCTAGTGATCCGTGCCTCTTTTGAGGATGATCAGTAAGGATGTTTTGTTAATCTTGTAGTGCTCTATCCATCCATGTCTTTGTTTGCAATTATGGAGCACCCTAGCTTGAGTCAATCGAGCTCTACTTTTGTCATTTCGTGAATCTGGGCAGATTTTCTACTTGTTAGCAATTTTGCCGAGGATGTTGTAGTTGATCTGTGCATGCTATGTTATTGTTCTTGCCATGTCTAGCTTGTATTTTGTGTATTCTTGATGGCTGTATGCTTAGATTGTCATGACATGCTTTGTAGTGAGTGCATCGACCTCGTAAACATGCCTACTTGATATCTGTTTTCAGCATGCTCCAGTTTTCACTAAGTCTGAGAACTGATTATGTTTTTGCAATGTTCACATGCTTTCAAATGTATTTTTTGATCCCTTTTGGCTCAAGGTCACTAAGGGACTTTTGTTAAGCTCTTTGACTAGCTCCATGCCATGCTTTACTTTGCCATGTTCAGATCCTGTAGCATATAGTTTTCATGCTCCAAAGAGTGCTATCTGATCTGAAATTCCAGACAAGTGTTAATTTCACCAAGTCTGAGATCTGTTTGTCAAATGCATTTTTGCCATGCTTGTTTGAACCTGTTAATGGATGAATTGGCCGTAGCTCAGTGCTAGTCTTTTGTTAAGCATCATGAATGGATCCCTGCCATGTATTTTGTTGCCATGATTGGGTGTTGTAGCATTTTCATCTTGTTGCATTTAGATGGCTACTTGCTGTAAATCGCAGAACGTGGTCATATTTGAATCGCTTGCCATTTCCAAACCGTAACTCCGATTTCGGCGTTCTTTATATCGTTTTCAAGCGATTTCATCTCATCTTTCCAGTGGCACGCTTGGATTTCCAAGTTGAGTCCAGGTTCAATCATTCCTTGTCAAATCTTGCATATACATCACATAATGCATCCTGCATAGCATACCATCCTTGCATCATGTTGTTTGAGTTTGCACGTGGTTGATTGTGTCCTTGTTGCTTGTTTGTCTTGTTTGGGTAGAGCCGGGAGACGAGTTCGCTAACAAGGAGCCCGTTGAGTTTGCTTTCGAGGATCCAGTCAACTCTGACAACTTTGCAGGCAAGATGATCATACCCTCGAAATCACTACTATCTTTGCTTTGCTAGATGCTCGCTCTTTTGCTATGCCTATGCTACGATACCTACCACTTGCTTATCATCCCTCCCAAATTGCCATGTTAAACCTCTAACCCACCATGTCCTAGCAAACCGTTGATTGGCTATGTTACCACTTTGCTCAGCCCCTCTTATAGCGTTGCTAGTTGTAGGTGAAGATTGGAGACCGTTCCTTGTTGGAACATTATTTACTTGTTGGGATATCATTATATTGCCTTGTTATCTTAATGCATCTATATAATTGGTAAAGGGTGGAAGGCTCGGCCTCTCGCCTAGTGTTTTGTTCCACTCTTGTCGCCCTAGTTTCCGTCATATCGGTGTTATGTTCCCGGATTTTGCGTTCCTTACGCGGTTGGGTTATAATGGGAACCCCTTGATAGTTCGCCTTGATTAAAGCTTTTCCAGCAATGCCCAACCTTGGTTTTACCATTTGCCACCTAGCCTCTTTTTCCCTTGGGTTTCCGGAGCCCGAGGGTCATCTTATTTAAACCCCACCGGGCCAGTGCTCCTCTAAGTGTTGGTCCAAACAGAGCCACTTGCAGCGCCACCTCGGGGCAACTCGAGGGTTGGTTTTAGTTGTACATAGTGTTCATCTGAGTGTGCCCTGAGAACGAGATATGTGCAGCTCCTATCGGGATTTGTCGGCACATTCGGGCGGTGTTGCTGGATTTGTTTTAACTGGTCGAAGTGTCTTGAAGAACCGGGATACCGAGTCTGATCGGAACGTCTCGGGAGGAGGTCTATTCCTTCGTTAACCGTGAGAGCTTGTCATGGGCTAAGTTGGGACTCCCCTGCAGGGATTTTAACTTTCGAAAGCCGTGCCCGCGGTTATGGGCAGATGGGAATTTGTTAATGTCCGGTTGTAGATAACTTGAACCTTAACTTAATTAAAATGAATCAACTGTGTGAGTTGCCATGATGGTCTTTTCTCGGCGGAGTCCGGGTAGTGAACACGGTGTTGGAGTAATGCTTGCCGCAGGATGCCCTGTAGTTACTCGCTCGCGCTTTGCCTCCTCTTCTCGCTCTCTTTTGCGAACAGGATAGCCACCATATATGCTAGTCGCTTGCCGCAACTCCACATATTTTCCTTGCCTTACCTATTAAGCTTAAATAGTCTTGATCGCGAGGGTGCGAGATTGCTGAGTCCCTGTGGCTCATAGATTACTTCCAAACCAGATGCAGGGCCTGATGATTCCGCTCCAGATGACGCGCTTGAGCTCAAGTGGGAGTTCGATGAGGACTCACGCCGATACTACATGTCTTTCCCTGATGATCAGTAGTGGTGACCAGTTGGGGTGATCGGGACCGTGTCGCATGTTGGGTTGTTCTTCATTTTGGCGCCGTAGTCGGGCCATGAGTGTTTGAATGTTGTAATGCTATTTATGTACTTTGATTGACGTGGCGAGTGTAAGCCAACTATGTATCTCCCCTTTTATTATCTATATTACATGGGATGTTGTGAAGATTGCCTAACTTGCGACATTGCTTTCAATGCGGTTATGTCTCTAAGTCGTGCCTCGACACGTGGGAGCTATAGCCGCATTGAGGGCGTTACAAGTTGGTAATCAGAGCCTTCCCCGACTTTAGGAGCCCCCTTTGCTTGATCGTTTTTAGCAGCCGTTGTTGAGTCTAGAAAAATGTTTTGAGTCATTTAGGAATTATATATCGGAGAGTTTAGGAATTCTTTTTTACTTCCCAGTCTCCTCATCGCTCTGGTAAGGCATCCTGACGTAGAGTTTTGACTCTTCTCTTCTCAAATTTCACTAAATTTTTTTTAGGATCACGCGGGTATCTTGGAATCGTTCCGATGGTTTTGTGACGAGAACATTGTTCTTGGTGCCTCATGTCTTTAGGGGTTGTGGCAGTGTCCCGGGGAGTTGAGCTCCGAGGTGTTGTCGTCACAATTTTATCGTTGCAGTTCTAGAATACCTGAGTTTAGTACGCCGACATCGAAAATCTCTTTTATGCAGTTCGTTGGTGAGATAACCTCGACGCCACCCAGTACTGGGGCGGGAGTTCGGGAGTATCGCCATAACTTGTATAACGGATGCTTTTCGAAGGTTGAGGTAGATGGTTTCCGAAGTTTTCTCGGTTATGTGTTGAAGGATGGATACAGCTGGATGTAGGATTTTCTAGTATTGGGTGAGATATTATGCTTCCCCTGTATCCCCAACATCTGATTGCATAACCGGAAAGGTTCGGGAGTTTCATAGGTGGGAATTCTTGTAGCTCTAGTTCTTCTTCCACGGATATTTGGTTTGAGATTGGGATTTCTTACCGAGTATTCGTTCTTGATCCGTACCTTGTTGATTTATTTCTCTACCTAAATTCTAAGTGGCTTCTCAATTTATGGATATGTGACCATTTCAAGAGGAATGCATTCATTCATTTTGTTCGGATGTGAAGACTATATGTTGCAATTTCATCCCGTTGGATTCAGCTTCTTTTTATCTGTCAATGTGCTAATGGTTGTCACCCTCTTCAGGATGGCTCCCGCTAAGAGCACCAATCAGAATCAGAATCAGGAACCGCCACCACCTCCACCTCCTCCGGAGGCATGGCAATCTGTGATGGCCGCAACCAATGCAAACACGCAGTTGATCATGCAAATTCTTCAAGAGCGCAATCAAGCAAACCAAGGCAACCAAGGCAACAATCAGAATCACTTTGCTACACTCAACCAGTTCCTTGCTAACGGGCCAAAGACTTTCAGCAATTGTGTTGAGGCAACTGATGCTGACGATTGGCTCGTGGATCTGTGCAAGCATTTCGAGTGCAGTAACGTCAGGCCTGAGGACTTTGTCAAGTTCGCTTCCTTCCAACTCAAAGAACAAGCTGCAAAATGGTTCCAGCAGTACAAGGATTCCATAGGAGGCCATGTGATTACCTAGGATGAATTCCGTCAAGACTTTAAAGCTCATCATACTCCTCAGAGCATGGTTGAAAGCAAGCGTGAGGAATTCCGCAACCTGAAGCAAGGATCTTTGTCTGTCTATGACTACAACAAGTTTTTTCAGAAGCTTGCCCGCTTTGCTAAGCAGGACGTACCTGACAAGAAGAGCATGATATACCAGTTCAGGGGTGGCCTCAGAGAAGAAATCCAGCTAGCTCTTGTTCTCTTTGAGCCCTTGAGGTACGATGAGTTCTACAACATGGCATTGAAGCAAGAGGCTGCTCAACTGAGGTGTGATGCTTCCAAGAAGCGAGTCAGAGACACTACTCCTTCTTCCTCTACTCAAGTGGCCAAGTAGCAGAAGTATTGGCTTCCTCCTCCTCCGTCCCGTCAGCCGTATCAGCAGAAGAGCAAAGGTGGCAGTGGATCTTCCCACCCACCCAACCCTGGCTTTTAGAACAAGACTCCGTCTCAAGCTCCAAGATCGAGTGCTCCGTATCACCGTCCGCTTTCAGAGGTCACGTGCAACAAGTGCCAATAGAAGGGTCACTATGCAAACAAGTGTTTCAATCAGAGGCGCCTCCCTCCTCCTCCTCCTGTGAGATCGGCAAGTACAGCTGTGGTCAAGCATAACCCCAAGCACGCCAAGGTCAACTTGCTGAATGCAGCTCAGGCAGAGGACTCACCAGATGTCATCATGGGTAACTTCCTGTTAACAATGTTCCTGCAAAAGTTCTTTTTGACACGGGTGCATCGCTTTCTTTTATTTCAACACCATTTGTTACCAAGCATGATTTTGTGACCGAGAGGATTCCTGTACCGTTGAAGATTGTGTCTCCGGGCAAGCAAATGACTTCTAACAATTGCGTCCCGGATGTCTCTATCACGTTGGGCGACTACAAGTTCCTTTCTTCTCCGGTGGTTCTTGATAATTCGGATATTGATCTTATTCTCGGAATGGATTGGCTTTCTAAGCATAAGGCGCATCTTGATTGTGCAGCCAGGCAGATTCAATTGACTCATTCGTCTGAGGATGTCATTGTCTTTGCCACTCGTGATGATACCATCCGTCTGTTTTCTCTCAATGAGAAGGGTGAACTGGATGCTATCTCGTAGATTCCAGTCGTTTGCGAATATCAAGACGTCTTTCCAGAAGAGCTTCCAGGAATGCCTCCGCACCGGCCAGTTGAATTCGTCATCGATCTTGAGCCTGGCACGGAACCAGTGTGCAAGCGTCCTTACAAGCTCGGACCTGAAGAGTTGAAGGAGCTGAAGAAGCAACTCGATATTCAAGAGAGAATGGGTCTCATCCGGCCTAGTTCTTCTCCGTGGGGTTGTGGTGTTCTTTTTGTGAAGAAGAAGGATGGAACGGACCGACTTTGTGTTGATTACCGTCCATTGAACAAGAAGACCATCAAGAACAAATACCCACTTCCCAACATCAATGAGCTGTTCGAACAATTCAAAGGCGCCCAAGTATTCTCCAAGCTTGATCTCCGTATGGCTTATCATCAGATTCGAATCCGTGAGCAAGATATTCCCAAGACGGCTTTCAGGACAAGCTATGGTTCATATGAATACACTGTCATGTCTTTTGGCCTCATCAACGCTCCTCCGACTTTCTCTCGCAAGATGAACTTCATCTTCAACGCCTACACCAATGACTTCGTTTTGGTCTATCTTGACGACATTCTGGTCTTTTCGAAGAACAAGGAAGATCATGCCAAGCACTTGCGTTTGGTACTCGATAAGCTCAGAGAACACCAGTTCTACGCTAAGTTCTCCAAGTGCGAATTTTGGCTCAATGAGGTTCTTTATCTTGGTCATATCATCTCTGCCAATGGCATTGCGGTGAATCCTGAGAAGGTGTCTGCAATTGTGAATTGGGAACCTCCTCAGAATGTGAAGCAACTCCGTAGCTTCCTCGGTCTCGCAATCTACTGTCGAAGATTCATTGAAAACTTTTCTAAGATCGCGAAGCCTCTCTCAAATCTTCTCCAGAAGCACGTCAAGTACGTTTGGTCTCCGGAGTGTGACATTGCTTTCAACACTTTGAAAGAGAAATTGATCAGTGCTCCAGTTCTGACTCTGCCTGATGAATCCAAACCGTGCGAGGTCTTTTGCGATGCCTCTCTCCAAGGTCTTGGCGCAGTGTTGATGCAAGAGAAGAAAGTTGTGGCTTATATCTCTCACCAGTTGAAGCCCAACGAGATGAACTACCCCACTCGTGACCTCGAGTTGGCGGTAGTTTTGCATGCTCTTTTGACGTGGAGACATCTCTTATTGGGAAGAAAAGTGGACATTTTCACTGATCACAAGAGTCTCAAGTACATCTTCACTCAGCCTAATCTCAACCTCAGGCAAACTCGTTGGGTCGAAATGATTCAAGAGTATAATCCGATTATCGAGTATACTCCAGGCAAGGCCAATGTGATTGCAGACGCATTAAGCAGGAAGGCTTATTGCAACAGTCTGATTCTCAAGCCTTATCAACCCGAGCTTTGTGAAGCTTTCCGCAAACTTAATCTGCAAGTTGTTCCTCAAGGTTTCCTCGCCAACCTTCAAGTATCTCCTACCTTGGAAGACCAGATTCGCCAAGCTCAGCTTCTTGATGCTATGGTGAAGAAGGTGAAGATGGGATTGCCAAGAGTCAACGCAAGTACAAGTGTTACCGCCTTGATGACAAGGATACTCTCTTCTTCGAGGATCGTATTGTTGTGCCCAAAGGTGACCTTCGTAAAGTGATCATGAATGAGGCTCACAATTCTCTCCTCTCCATCCACCCTGGGAGCACGAAGATGTATCAGGACCTCAAGCAGGCTTATTGGTGGACTCGAATGAAGCGTGAGATTGCTCAATTCGTGAATGAATGTGATGTCTGCAGAAGAGTGAAGGCAGAACACCAAAGGCCAGCGGGTATCCTCCAACCTCTTGCCATTCCAGAATGGAAGTTTGACCACATTGAGATGGACTTCGTGACTAGGTTTCCAAAGTCCTAGCGTGGCAATGATGCTATATTCGTTGTCATCGACAAACTCACTAAAGTGGCTCACTTTCTGCCTATCAAAGAGTCAATCACTGCAGCTCAATTGGCAGAACTCTATACCTCTCGGATTGTCTCTCTGCATGGTATTCCACAAGTGATCTCTTCAGACCGTGGCAGCATCTTTACCTCCAAGTTTTGGGATTCTTTTCAGAAGGCCATGGGCACCAACATTCGCTTCAGCTCAGCTTTCCATCCTCAAACTAGCGGTCAGTCGAGCGTGTCAATCAGATTCTTGAAGATATGCTCAGGGCTTGTGTGATCTCCTTCGGCATGAAGTGGGAGGATTGTCTTCCTTATGCTGAATTCTCCTACAACAACAGTTTCCAAGCAAGTTCGGGCAAGGCCCCATTTGAAATTCTGTATGGCAGGAAGTGCCATACCCCTCTCAACTGGTCTGAAATCGGTGAACGTCAGCTTCTCGGAAATGACTTAATCACAAAGGCAAAGGAAATGTGCAAAGTCATTCGAGATAACCTCCAAGAAGCCCAATCCCGCCAGAAGAGCTACTATGATAGTAAGCACCGTGATTTGGCTTTCGAGATTGGAGATCATGTTTACCTCCGCGTCTCTCCTATGAAAGGTACTCGCCGCTTCGGTATCAAAGGGAAGCTTGCCCCTAGATACGTGGGACCTTTCAAGATCGTCAGCAAGAGAGGCGATCTCGCCTATCAACTCGAGCTTCCTTCAAACTTTGCAAATGTTCATGATGTGTTCCATGTCTCTCAGCTTCGAAAGTGCTTCAAGACTCTTGATCGCACCGTCAACTTCGAGGACATTGAGCTCCAAGAAGATCTCTCTTATCATGAGCACCCCGTTGCTATTCTTGAAGAGACTGGACGCAAGACTCGCAACAAGTCAATCAAATTCCTCAAAGTCAAGTGGTCACACCATTCCGACTGTGAAGCCACTTGGGAACGCGAGGTTCACCTCCGTTCTGAGGACCCGGCGTTCTTTCAGTCCTAGATCTCAGGACAAGATCCTTTCATAGTGGTGGAGTGTTGTAACACCCGGGATGTAATTTACCCAATATGTACTCCTACTCTTGCCGTTTCCGGTGTTAAGTTATTTTATTTTCTCGGGTTGGGGCTTTTGTCTCCGTGTGTTGTTGTCGTTGTCATGCATCTCATATCATGTCATCATGTGCATTGCATTTGCATACGTGTTCATCTCATGCATTTAAGCATTTTCCCCGTTGTCCGTTTTGCATTCCGGCGCTTCGTTCTCCACCGGTGGTCATTTCTACCTTCCTTTCGTGTGTGGGGATTACATTTCCGGATTGGACCGAGACATGCCAAGCGGCCTTGGTTTACTACCGGTAGACCGCCTGTCAAGTTTCGTACAATTTGGAATCCGTTTGATGCGCCAACGGTTAACCGAGGGACCGAAAAGGCCTCATGTGTGTTGCCGCCCAACACCCCTCCATTTTCGCCCAAAACCCACCAAAACCCTCTCCATCATCTAGAGCGTTCGATCACGATCGCGTGGCCGAAAACCGCACCTCATTTGGACACTCCTAGCTCCCTCTATGCCTATATATACACCACCCTCCCGAAATTCGCGGATCCCCTCTTCCAAACCCTAGCCCCGCTCCATCCGCGCGGCCGGACAACGTCCGGGCCGCACCGGACACGTCCGCCCGATCCGCCGCCGCCAATCCCGCGCTGCCACGTGGCGGGAACCGCCCCACATCGCCGCTTCCACCGCCGGCCCGCCGCGGGCCCCCGCGGCCCAAACCGGCGCGTCGCCCGGGAGCCGCGTCGCCGCCGTCCTCCGCAAGTCCGGCCACCCGAGGCGCCCGGGAGCCGCCGCCCGCCACCGACGCCGGCCGGCGCAAGGTCGCCCGACCGGCCCCGCGCCACCCGCCGACAAGCGCCGCCTCGGCCACCGCACCTCACCGCCTCCTCGATGCCGCCGCCCCGGCCACACCTCCCTCCGGCGACCCCCTCTCTCCGGCGAGCTTCAAGTCCCTCTTCGGTGAACCTTGTAACCCGTGCGGCCAGATCTGGATCCAGATCCAAACTCGGTTGACTTTTGCCTCAAACCCTAGATATTTTGACCCTGTTCATCGTGCCGTAACTTTGCATCCGTAGCTCCGTTTTGTGCATATAGCATATCAAAATGTTCGCCTCAGAGAGAACATCATTTCATCTCAATGCATCATTTTAATTTGCGTTCATCTTGGTGCCCGAAATTCTATTAGAAGAATGCTATTTGAGATAATTGTCAGATCTGCTGCTCCAATTAGATATTTGTCATTTTTGCCATGATTATTGTGTGCATGATATGCCCCTGAGCTCTTCATGAGTTTTGTTATATGTTTTGCCATCTATCGAGAGGTGCAACCCATGTATTTTTGTGATGTGTGTGGCGACTAGCACAAGCCTGTAAAGTGGAGCATTCGTTAATGCTGATTTCAGGGACTTAGCATTTCCACTAAGTCCTTGATCTGTTTATCTCATTATGTCATATGTTCATGTTGTTTCCTAGTGATCCGTGCCTCTTTTGAGGATGATCAGTAAGGATGTTTTGTTAATCTTGTAGTGCGCTGTCCATCCATATCTTTGTTTGAAATTATGGAGCATACTAGCTTGAGTCAATCGAGCTCTACTTTTGTCATTTCGTGAATCTGGGCAGATTGTCTACTTGTTAGCAATTTTGCCGAGGATGTTGTAGTTGATCCGTGCATGCTATGTTATTGTTCTTGCCATGTCTAGCTTGTATTTTGTGTATTCTTGATGGGTGTATGCTTAGATTGTCATGACATGCTCTGTAGTGAGTGCATTGAGCTCGTAAACATGCCTACTTGATATCTGTTTTCAGCATGCTCCAGTTTTCACTAAGTCTGAGAACTGATTATGTTTTTGCCATGTTCACATTTTTTCAAATGTATTTTCTGATCCCTTTTGGCTCAAGGTCACTAAGGGACTTTTGTTAAGCTCTTTGACTAGCTCCATGCCATGCTTTACTTTTCCATGTTCAGATCCTGTAGCATATAGGTTTCATGCTCCAAAAAGTGATATCTTATCTGAAATTCCAGACAAGTGTTAATTTCACTAAGTCTGAGATCTGTTTGTCAAATGCATTTTTGCCATGCTTGTTTGAACCTGTTAATTGATGAATTGGCCGTAGCTCAGTGCTAGTCTTTTGTTAAGCATCATGAATGGATCCCTGCCATGTATTTTGTTGCCATGATTGGGTGCTGTAGCATTTTCATCTTGTTGCATTTAGATGGCTACTTGCTGTAAATCGCAGAACGTGGTCATATTTGAATCGCTTGCCATTTCCAAACCGTAACTCCGATTTCGGCGTTCTTTATATCGTTTTCAAGCGATTTCATCTCATCTTTCCAGTGGCACGCTTGGATTTCCAAGTTGAGGCCAGGTTCAATCATTCCTTGTCAAATCTTGCATATACATCACATAATGCATCCTGCATAGCATACTATCCTTGCATCATGTTGTTTGAGTTTGCACGTGGTTGATTGTGTCCTTGTTGCTTGTTTGTCTTGTTTGGGTAGAGCCGGGAGACGAGTTCGCTAACGAGGAGCCCGTTGAGTTTGCTTTCGAGGATCCAGTCAACTCTGACAACTTTGCAGGCAAGATGATCATACCCTCGAAATCACTACTATCTTTGCTTTGCTAGATGCTCGCTCTTTTGCTATGCCTATGCTACGATACCTACCACTTGCTTATCATGCCTCCCAAATTGCCATGTTAAACCTCTAACCCACCATGTCCTAGCAAACCGTTGATTGGCTATGTTACCGCTTTGCTCAGCCCCTCTTATAGCGTTGCTAGTTGCAGGTGAAGATTGGAGACCGTTCCTTGTTGGAACATTATTTACTTGTTGGGATATCATTATATTGCCTTGTTATCTTAATGCATCTATATAATTGGTAAAGGGTGGAAGGCTCGGCCTCTCGCCTAGTGTTTTGTTCCACTCTTGCCGCCCTAGTTTCCGTCATATCGGTGTTATGTTCCCGGATTTTGCGTTCCTTACGCGGTTGGGTTATAATGGGAACCCCTTGATAGTTCGCCTTGATTAAAGCTTTTCCAGCAATGCCCAACCTTGGTTTTACCATTTGCCACCTAGCCTCTTTTTCCCTTGGGTTTCCGGAGCCCGAGGGTCATCTTATTTAAACCCCACCGGGCCAGTGCTCCTCTAAGTGTTGGTCCAAACAGAGCCACTTGCAGCGCCACCTCGGGGCAACTCGAGGGTTGGTTTTAGTTGTACGTAGTGTTCATCTGAGTGTGCCCTGAGAAGGAGATATGTGCAGCTCCTATCGGGATTTGTCGGCACATTCGGGCGGTGTTGCTGGATTTGTTTTAACTGGTCGAAGTGTCTTGAAGAACCGGGATACCGAGTCTGATCGGAACGTCTCGGGAGGAGGTCGATTCCTTCGTTGACCGTGAGAGCTTGTCATGGGCTAAGTTGGGACTCCCCTGCAGAGATTTGAACTTTCGAAAGTCGTGCCCGCGGTTATGGGTAGATGGGAATTTGTTAATGTACGGTTGTAGATAACTTGAACCTTAACTTAATTAAAATGAATCAACTGTGTGAGTTGCCGTGATGGTCTCTTCTCGGCGGAGTCCGGGTAGTGAACACGGTGTTGGAGTAATGCTTGCCGCAGGATGCCCTCTAGTTACTCGCTCGCGCTTTGCCTCCTCTTCTCGCTCTCTTTTGCGAACAGGATAGCCACCATATATGCTAGTCGCTTGCCGCAGCTCCACATATTTTCCTTGCCTTACCTATTAAGCTTAAATAGTCTTGATCGCGAGGGTGCGAGATTGCTGAGTCCCTGTGGCTCACAGATTACTTCCAAACCAGATGCAGGGCCTGATGATTCCGCTCCAGATGACGCGCTTGAGCTCAAGTGGGAGTTCGACGAGGACTCGCGCCGATACTACGTGTCTTTCCCTGATGATCAGTAGTGGTGCCCAGTTGGGGTGATCGGGACCGTGTCGCATGTTGGGTTGCTCTTTCATTTTGGCGCCGTAGTCGGGCCATGAGTGTTTGAATGTTGTAATGCTATTTATGTACTTTGATTGACGTGGCGAGTGTAAGCCAACTATGTATCTCCCCTTTTATTATCTATATTACATGGGATGTTGTGAAGATTGCCTAACTTGCGACATTGCTTTCAATGCGGTTATGTCTCTAAGTCGTGCCTCGACACGTGGGAGCTATAGCCACATCGAGGGCGTTACATTGTCGTCTCGCCAACTATTTCTTCTACGACTATCGCTACCGCTTAGTGATAAAGTAAAGCAATTACAGGGCGATTGCATTGCATACAATAAAGCGACAACTATATGGCTCCTGCTAGTTGCCGATAACTCGGTTACAAAACATGATCATCTCATACAATAAAATATAGCATCATGTCTTGACCATATCACATCACAACATGCCCTGCAAAAACAAGTTAGACATCCTCTAATTTGTTGTTCCAAGTTTTACGTGGCTGCTACGGGCTGAGCAAGAACCGTTCTTACCTATGCTTCAAAACCACAACGATAGTTCGTCAAGTTAGTGCTGTTTTAACCTTCTCAAGGACCGGGCGTAGCCACACTCGGTTCAACTAAAGTTGGAGAAACTGACACCTGCCAGCCGCCTGTGTGCAAAGCACGTCGGTAGAACCAGTCTCGTGTAAGCATAGGCGTAATGTCGGTCTGGGCCGCTTCATCCAACAATACCGCCGAACCAAAGTATGAGATGCTGGTAAGCAGTATGACTTGTATCGCCCACAACTTACTTGTGTTCTACTCGTGCATATAACATCAATGCATAAAACCTAGCTCAGATGCCACTATTGGGTAACGTAGTAATTTCAAAAAATTCCTACGCACACGCAAGATCATGGTGATGCATATCAACGAGAGGGGAGAGTGTGTCCATGTACCCTCGTAGACCGAAAGCGAAAGTGTTAGCACAACGCGGTTGATGTAGTCGTACATCTTCACGATCTGACCGATCAAGTACCGAACGCACGACACCTCCGAGTTCCGCACACGTTCAACTTGATGATGTCCCTCGAACTCCGATCCAGCCGAGCTTTGAGGGAGAGTTCCGTCAGCACGACGACGTGGTGACGGTGATGATGTTCTACCGACGCAGGGCTTCGCCTAAGCACTGCTACGATATGACCGAGGTGGATTATGGTGGAGGGGGGCACCGCACACGGCTAAGAGATCCAAGGGATCAATTGTTGTGTCTCTAGGGGGTGCCTCCCTCCCCGTATATAAAGGAGTGGAGGAGGGGGAGGGGGACAACCACCCTTGGCGCGCTCCATGAGGAGTCCTACTCCAACCGGGAGTAGGACTCCCCCCCCTTCCATGTTGGAGTAGGAGAGGAGAGGGAAGGAGAAAGAGGAAGAAAGGAAAGGGGGGCGCCGCCCCCTTCCTTGTCCAATTCGGACTTGGGAGGGGAGGGGTGCGCGGCTGCCCCTTGGCCGCCTCTGCTCTTCCACCAATTGGGCCCATGAGGCCCAATAACCTCTGGGGGGTTTCGGTAACCCCCTGGTACTCCGGTATATATCTGATAACCCCCAGAACCATTTCGGTGTCCGAATATAGTCGTCCAATATATCAATCTTTATGTCTCGACCATTTCGAGACTCTTTGTCATGTCCGTGATCACATCCGGGACTCCGAACTACCTTCGGTACATCAAAACACATAAACTCATAATATAACCATCATCGAACTTTAAGCGTGCGGACCCTACGGGTTCGAGAACTATGTAGACATGACCAAGACACATCTCCGGTCAATAACCAATAGTGGAACCCGGATGCTCATATTGTCTCCTACATATTCTACGAAGATCTTTATCGGTCAAACCGCATAACAACATACGTTTGTTCCCTTTGTCATCGGTATGTTACTTGCCCGAGATTCGATCGTCGGTATCTCAATACCTAGTTCAATCTCATCATCGGCAAGTCTCTTTACTCGTTTTGTAATACATCATCCCGTAACTAACTCATTAGTTGCAATGCTTACAAGGCTTAAGTGATGTGTATTACCGAGTGGGCCCAGAGATACCTCTCCGATAATCAGAGTGACAAATCCTAATCTTGAAATACGCCAACCCAATAAGTACCTTTGGAGACACCTGTAGAGCACCTTTATAATCACCCAGTTACGTTGTGACGTTTGGTAGCACACAAAGTGTTCCTCCGGTAAACGGGAGTTGCATAATATCATAGTCAAAGGAACATGTATAAGTCATGAAGAAAGCAATAGCAACAAACTAAACGATCAAGTGCTAAGCTAACGGAATGGGTCAAGTCAATCACATCATTCTCCTAATGATGTGATCCCGTTATCAAATGACAACTCTTTGTCTATGGCTAGGAAACATAACCATCTTTGATCAACGAGCTAGTCAAGTAGAGGCATACTAGTGACACTCTGTTTGTCTATGTATTCACACATGTATCATGTTTCCGGTTAATACAATTCTAGCATGAATAATAAACATTTATAATGATATAAGGAAATAAATAATAACTTTATTATTGCCTCTAGGGCATATTTCCTTCAGTTTCACCATGGGCGCCCATGCGGCCTTTAAGCCAAGGGTGGCCCTCAAGATCGCTAAACGGCGTCTTCGTGTCGGCCTTGAACACCCCGAAAAGATGGATCCAACAGATGTATCGTCCTTGAACGAACTACTTGATCGCATCGCCACCCTGGGAGTAGCAACAGACTACGATCTGATTGGGCTTAAACCCGATCAAAGGGAAATCAGGTCCCCGCCGATCACCCATCTAGTAGCGGTCGTGGAGGAACAAGCCGATGATACTTCTCCCCTACGTTAAAAACAAGCTATGTTTGGATTTCCGAGTCTGGCGAGCCGGATACCCCTCTTCGGGAAGAGACCTCATGTCCTTCGAACAAAGAACCGGGCGTTGAGCTCGAAGACCGCCAGAACACTCTGGACCCTAGGTCGGTGACTTTGCAAATTATTCAAACTCCGGATGCAATAATGGGTTAGGATTCAGATTTTAGTCCGCCCACCCACCGCAAGCAATATTCCCCAGACAATTCAGGCCCTCCATACGTATGCGACCTAATGTATGTGCGGCAGCAACCTGAGGAAACAGTCCACCACTTTTGGGCCAAGTTCCTCCTTGTCAAAAACAAGATCATGAAATGCCGTGACGACGACGCGGTTTTAATATTTTGCCGCAATTTTACGGACGAAGGAATCCTTAACGCCCTCAACCGCCGCCGCATACTACACTTTGCAGACCTAGCACACATCGTACAAAAGTACAGTGCAATGAAAAGCACCTGGAAGGCACAAACAGCTCAGTGGGAGCCTCCTGCCTTCAAGCGGCCCACCAGACGAACAAAAAGGATGCACCCTTACTGGGAACCCGATCATCATCCCATTGACAAGAAAGTAAATCCCTTTACGGGACACAGAACCGTCCTTGACGACCTACTCGATAAACCTTGTCATATACATACAATGCCGAATACCGAATCAACACACAACCTTCGGGCATGTTGGGTACTCCGGCAGGTGGCTAAGAGCGGCGAAGCCATCCTCACTAGCATTCCTTCAGAGAGGCACTCTTCGGAAGTTGTCGGTCTCAAACGTTTTTACGGTCTTTGAGACCTTTTCTTCCAACAACCGGCGCAAGAGGGCATTGCGCGACCTTGCCAAAGTCAACCAGGTAGCCGCAGTAAATCCTTGGAATGACATGGCAATAACCTTCCCCGCAGATGACGAGCCAAGGGTCAGATCAGTCCGAGCACCAGTTGCTTTGGTCTTAAATCCAATAGTAGATGGCTTTCGGCTCACCAAAGTACTCATGGACGGTGGAAGCGGATTAAACCTCATCTACGAGGATATGCTCCTAAAACTGCAGATGGACAAAAGTGGCATTGAGCAAAGAGACACCACTTTCCGAGGCATCATCCTCAGCCGAGAAGCAATAAGCTCGGGGAAGATCAAACTCGACGTCATATCGACACACCGAAGAACTATCGGTCCGAAGAGTTGCTCTTCCACATGGCACCTTTCCACAGCGGATATCATGCCCTGTTAGGGCGAGCATACGCTTTCAAGCCATACCCCATTACGGGTACATGAAGCTCAAAATGCTAGGGCCCAACGGACTTATCACTGTCACCAGTGATCCGGATATAGCACTCTGCGCCGAAAACGAAACCGCATCCCTAGCCCTCGAGGCGCTATCCGAGGCCCTCGTGGCCGAGCAACTAACCACTCTGCGCTCTACATTGGAAAGGGACGACGTAATCCTCGACAAGAGGCCCAAATCCACTTCCTTTAAACCAGCAGACGAAATAGTCAAATTTCAAGTACACCCAATGGATCCTAATAAAACTGCAGCCGTTGGAGCACAACTGGATCCAACAATTGACGCTGCTCTAAGAGCGTTTTTGCGTGAAAATTGGGACATCTTCGCCTGGCATCCTTCGGATATGCCAGAAATCCCACGCAGACTGGCCGAACATAGCCTCAATATAATAAAAGGCTTTAAACCAGTCAAGCAAACACTGCTGCAATTTTCCGAACCCAAGCGACAAGCCATGGGGGAGGAGCTAGCCAAACTACTTGAAGCCGGGTTCATCAGAGAGATCAAACACCCAGACTGGCTAGCAAACCTGATCATGGTGCCAAAGAAGGATAAATCATGGTGCCTTTGTGTCGATTTCAAAGACCTTAACAAGGCCTGCCCTAAGGACCCCTTCCCACTGCCCCACATTGACCAAATCATTGATGCAACTGCAGGACACGATTCATTGTGCTTCCTCAATGCATACTCCAGATACTATCAAATTAAGATGAGTGAATCCAATCAAGCCGCTACGGCATTCATCACTCTGTATGGGCCTTTCTGCTTTAACACTATGCCTTTCGGACTCAAAAACACCGGCGCCACCTACCAACGCATGATTCAAACATGCCTGGAAAAACAAATTGGCAAGATGGTGGAGGCATATGTAGATGATGTAGTCATCAAAACTAGACATGTCGAATCATTGTTGGACGACTTGCGCCTCACATTCGACAACCTCCGAACATATGACATATGACTCAATCTGGAAAATTCTTTTTCGGCGTCCCGGCCAGAAAGCTGCTCGGGTTCATTGTTTCCAATAGAGGAATCGAAGCAAACCCAGCCAAAATCCGAGCTTTGTCGCAATTGGCAACACCAACAGGCCTAAAGCAGGTCCAAAAACTAGCTGGGTGTGTGGCAACCTTGAGCCACTTTATCTCCAGATAGGGAGAAAAGGCACTACCACTTTATCGCCTGCTTCGACATATTGATCACTTCGAGTGGACGGGAGCGGCGACGGCCGGGTTGGAAGAAATAAAAACTTTGTTAGCAAACAACCCAATCCTTGACGCACCAAACGTTGGCGAACCTATGCTTCTATACAAATCAGCAACTCACCAAGCAGTGAGCGTTGTGCTTGTTGTCGAACGAGAGGAAGAGGGACACAAATTTCCACTCCAAAAATCAGTATATTACGTATCGGCGGTCCTTGCACCGTGCAAATCCTGATACCCGCATTATCAAAAGATAGCGTATGCGGTCTTCATGGCATCTCGAAAGCTGCAGCACTACTTTCAAGAGTGCTCAATCATGGTGGCGTCTGAAGTGCCACTCAATGACATCATAAATAATCGAGACGCCACTGGCCGCATTGCCAAATGGGCTATCAAGCTCTTACCATTTGAAATAACATACAAGCCATGCTGAGCTATTAAATCTCATGTGTTGGCCGACTTTGTCGCCGAATGGACAGAAGCCAAAGTCCATAAAGAGTACATCACATACTCCAAATGGGTCATATACTTTGACAGTTCCAAAATGTTAGCCGGATTGGGGGCTGGTGTCATTCTAATATCCCCTACAGGGGACACAGTCCGTTATATATTACAAATCATGTATACAGATTCCAATAATGCGGCTGAATATGAAGCGCTCCTGCATGGACTCCGGATGGCCGTTTTTATGGGCATACAACACCTTGAGGTGTGTGGGGATTTGAACCTCGCGATATCCCAAATAAATGGAGAATTCGACGCAAAGGATCCAAAGATGGCGGACTACCGCAATGCCATACTTAGAACATCAACTCGATTTGAGGGGCTTGAGTTTCATCATGTGCCTCGAGATAGTAATAAAGAAGCAGAATCCTTGCTCGTTTGGGCGCTAAACGCGACCCCGTCCCGCCTAACACCTTTTTGGGGAGGCTTTTTAAGCCATCTGTGGTATGGCAGGATGAGAGCGGAAATAACAGTCCGGCGCCGATCACACCCCCGGACGCCGACCATGATTCGGATATCATCGGGGGCTCGGGCACTGAGCCAATGCCTTCCACTCATGTAATCATGGCGGTTATTGCTCCATGGACCGAACCCTTCTTGGCCTACCTTAATAGGCAGGAGCTCCCTAATGATCAGAACGAGGCTCATCGCATAGTCCGGCGGTCCAAGGCCTACAAAGTTCACGAAGGAGAACTCTACAAGAAAAGCACTACTGGAGTTCTTCAAAGATGTATCTCCAAAGAGGAGGGGCAGCAACTCTTGGCCGAAATACATGCTGGCCTTGGCGGCCATCATGCCGCAGCTCAGGCCCTTGTAAGCAAAGCCTTTCGTACATGCTTTTTTTGGCCCACGGCCCGAGTAGATGCACAGGCCCTTGTACAACACGGTGTAGGATGCCAGATCTTCGCCAATCAAAGCCATATGCCTCCTACTTCCCTAAGAACTATCCCCATTACCTGGCTTTTTGCGGTCTGAGGGCTAGACATGGTCGGACCCCTTAAAGGGGAAGCCATAAGAAGAAATATCTACTGGTCATTGTGGATAAATTCACTAAGTGGATAGAGGCCAAACCAGTAAAACCAGCTGAAGTTGGGCCGGTGATAAACTTTATATCCGGTGTCGTACACTGTTATGGTATCCCGCACAACATTATTACTAATAATGGCTCTAACTTCACAGCCGATGAGGTAAAAAATTGGTGTGCTAAACTGGGCATCAAGCTCGATTACGCCTCCGTATATCACCCTCAAACAAACGGTCAAGTCGAGCGGGCCAATGGCCTCATAATGAGCGACATCAAACCCAGACTAGTGCGATCCCTAAAGGAGTCAGACAAACATTGGATGGAGGAACTTGATTCCGTACTCTGGGGGTTGTGGACCATGCCCAACCGCATGACCGATACACACCATTCTTCATGGTGTACGGTGCAGAAGCTGTCTTGCCCTGCAACATTATTCATGATTCACCTCGAGTGCGCATGTATGAAGAGAGAGAGGCCGAGCTCGATCGGCAGGACGACTTAGATCGCCTGGAGGAGGAGCGCGATGTTACAAAAGCCCATTCCGCATTTTATCAACAACAAGCTCGAAGATACCAAAGCAGAGAAGTGCGGGCAAAGACTTACAACGTTGGTGAGCTCGCTTTACGCCTCCTAGAGAAGAAAAAGGACAAACTCAAACCAAAATGGGAAGGTCCCTTCATTATAGATGAAGTTCTGATGGGAGGAGCCTACCACCTTCGCAATGCATCGAATAATCGCTTAGAGCCAAACCCTTGGAACGCCTCCCGGCTCCGAAGATTCTACGCGTAAGTACGGCCATGCTTCTTATTCGTTCTTTTGTATCCTTTTCAAAATTTTCCTTTTTTCATTTTATACGTTTCCCATGGTGTGTTCGGATAGGCCGAACACTTGAGGGGTACACATCCTCGAAGGAAATATGCCCTAGATGCAATAATAAAGTTGTTATTTATATTTCCTTATATCATGATAAATGTTTATTATTCATTCTAGAATTGTATTAACCGAAAACTTAGTACATGTGTGAATACATAGACAAACAAAGTGTCCCTAGTGTGCCTCTACTTGACTAGCTCGTTAATCAAAGATGGTTAAGTTTCCTAGCCATGGACATGTGTTTTTATTTGATGAACGGGATCACATCATTAGAAAATGATGTGATGGACAAGACCCATCCGTTAGCTTAGCACTATGATCGTTTAGTCTATTGCTACTGCTTTCTTCATGACTTATACATGTTCCTATGACTATGAGATTATGCAACTCCCAAATACCAAAGGAACACTTAGTGTTCTATCAAACGTCACCACGTAATTGGGCGATTATAAAGATGCTCTACATGTGTCTCCGATGGTGTTTGTTGAGTTGGTATAGATCAAGATTAGGATTTGTCACTCCGTGTATCGGAGAGGTATCTCTGGGCCCTCTCGGTAATGATCATCACTATAAGCCTTGCAAGCAATGTGACTAATGAGTTAGTTGCAGGATGATGCATTATGGAACAAGTAAAGAGACTCGCCGATAACGAGATTGAACTAGGTATGAGGATACCGACGACCGAATCTCAAGAAAGTAACATACCGATGACAAAGGGAACAACGTATGTTGTTATGCGGTTCGACCGATAAAGATCTTCGTAGAATATGTAGGAGCCAATATGGGCATCCAGGTTCCGCTATTGGTTATTGACCAGAGAGATATCTCAGTCATGTCTACATAGTTCTCAAACCCATAGGGTCCGCACGCTTAACGTTCGCTGACGATATAGAATTATATGAGTTATGTATGTTGGTGACCAAAAGTTGTTTGAAGTCCCGGATGAGATCACGGACATGACAAGGACTTCCAGAATGGTCTGGATATAAAGATTGATATATGGGATAATAGTGTTTGGTCTCCAGAAGGGTTCCAGAATTCACCGGAAGGGGTTCCGGATGTTTCCCGAAATGTTTGGGTACGAGAACACTTTATTTGGGCCAAAACTGGAAAGCCCACAAGGTTTTTGGAAAGCGCAAAAGGAAGTTTTGCGGAGTCCAGGGGCCAGATGCCGGGAACCCTGGCATCTGGTCCAGGAGTCCGAGAAGGACTCTTGCCTTTCGGGTGAAATCGACTTTGTGTAGGCTTTTACTCCAAGTTTCGACCCCAAGGCTCAACATATAAATAGAGGGGCAGGGCTAGCACCCCAGAAATATCAAGAAACACCAAGCCGTGTGCCGGCAACCCTGTCCCCTCTAGTTTATCCTCCGTCATAGTTTTTGTAGTGCTTAGGCGAAGCCCTGCGGAGATTGTTTTTCACCAACACCGTCACCATGCCATCGTGCTGCCGGAACTCATCTACTACTTCGCCCCTCTTGCTGGATCAAGAAGGCAAGGATGTCATTGAGCTGAACATGTGCTGAACGCGAAGGTGTCGTACATTCGGTACTTTATCAGGACGGATCGTGAAGGTGTACGATTACATCAACCGCATTGATAAACGCTTCCGCTTTCGGTCTACGAGGGTACTTAGACACACTCTCCCCTCTCGTTGCTATGCATCTCCTAGATAGATCTTGCGTGATCATAGTAATTTTTTTGAAATATTGTGTTCCCCAACAATCCTTAAATGTATACACCCCGCCATGACTAGGGGCTTCTGTAAGTAGAAGCTTATTATTATATCAAGCCTCGATCTCATAATTTATATGTCGTTTGTGGAGATACATCCTTTCTTGCCATTATATGCACCTCTATGACTTAAGTTTTTGCCAAGCTGGGTTGCGTCGCTCCTGTGCTTATGCCCTACATTCCCGATTATTCGGCTAGGGCATAAAGGGAGCACCTCTGTGATTGTTACAACCGGGTCATCTGGACATGTACCTCAGACGGGTGAAGCTGAAAGCTAGCGTTCTTAAGGGAATAATTGGTCGGCACTAAAACGACAGATTCTTGTTGTATTGCAATCATCTATAAAGCACTTTGAGACGGTTTTCCGTACTATGAACCACATGCCCCAACACGTGTAATCATAAAATGCCGACCCAAGGAAAGGATCTGTTAGCGGAACTATTTTCCTTGGAAGATGTTTCTTACATACGTAATATAACATACATTCCAAACTCGATTTTTTTGTTTGTTCAAGCACAATGACTGGCTTGCCTGATTTTCGGAAGGATACTTCCTTTCGTCCTACGTATCCAAAAACACTCCACCATTATTGGTTGGGAGGTTAAAGTCGAAATCCTACGATGACAAAATCATTTCGCATGTTCGGATCAAACCATAGGTTGATCATAAATGTACATTGATACATTAAGTTAAAAACATATTCCTTCTCTATGTCGTCTATAAGGCTGTCTAACCTGCAATCTTCCTGCGAATATTTTGCAACAATCATTACTTAATCATAAACTAAACTTAAGGGGATTTCCTTCCCATCTGGTCCTTGTGGTCCTACTCAGGCCATATGATTCGGATCCAGTTTTGAGAAGCGTGTCTTCACCATGGCCCAGGCTTCTTGTGCGCCTTCACGGTAGGAAGACGTCTTCCATAGCTCGAACCGGCGACAGGCACCTTTGAACAGGTTCTCTAGGCCCTCCATACTTTCTGGGGAGTATCAGATGGCCATAATGCCTTCACCATACTCCTCATGGCTTTCCGGGCCCGAGCATGCACGACGGACAACTCCTTTAGCATGTCGCCTTGAAACCCGGACACTTCCTCCTCTGGTTGACTAGTTAATAGACCTACGGCAACAAATTCACGGTATTCCGTATTATGGACTAAACATGAGTATCTATGGTGGTCCTAAATAAGAGGGGAAAACATACCGAACATGTCGCCCTTCAACTTTTCATTTTCCTTCCGCGTGGCTGATAGTTGAGCCTTCAAGCTCTCTATCTCTTCGGACTGTTTGTCCTTCTCCTCCTCAAGTTTTCTTTCCTTGGAAGCACCCATCGTGGTCCTTTTCAACTCCGCTAGTTCGGCGGTGACCGCACTCAAGTGCGTCTGGTTTGTATTTAGAACTCAAGTGCTAGCCTTGATGATGGGGTATTCTATCAGGAGAGCCTGGACGATGGGGTAGTCGGCGATGATGGCCACTTTCGAGCTGTCAAGGCTCTCCTGATAGAATACCCAATCGTCAAATTCTATATTATATATATATATATATATATATATATATATATATATATATCTGAATCCTCGCAAAAGCCAGGATCTTTATCACGATTATGATCATCCGACTGGGGAGCAGGACAGTGGACGTCCTCGGTCATCCTCCTCCATGACTAGTTGGTGGCAACAAATAGTACATTCGATTAGTGTCTGCAATGCAATGAAATAAGCATAGATGAATTGAGATCTTACCCATTCAATAGGGGTGTACATGGAATAGGCCTCCCGACAGTTTAACCGGAGAAAATCTTCTTTTTCGCCCTTGTACAGATTGGCCAAAATTGAAGCCAGTTCGGCTAGGGTACCCGGACCCTGCCGTCTATAACGGGATGCGTCATCTTCTCCGTTGTAACGCCATAAGAGAGTTACTCTGGATTGAAGAGACTGCACACACCTCTTTATTGCAATCGCCATGACCTCAACTATTGAGAGTTCGGAGTGGGCGAGCAGCCTGACCTTGCTGACCAACCTATGTATCTCTGCACTGTCCTCTTCTTTGGGACTTCGGGGACGCCAGTTGAGACGCTTCTTCAAAGGAGTGTCAGAAAATTCAGGGAGACCATGCCTGACTGGATCCGGCAGCGGAACATCGTCCATATAGAACCACTCTGAAGACCACTGCAGGTATGCTTCCTTAGGTGTTCCTACATGGTATCTGAATCCGACAATACACCATACTTTGGTGCCACCCACTTCAAATATGGAAACCCCTTGGTGGCGGGGAATGATAACCCACAAGTATAGGGGACCGCAACAGTTTTTGAGGGTAGAGTATTCAACCCAAATTTATGATTCGACACAAGGGGAGCCAAAGAATATTCTCAAGTATTAGCAGCTGAGTTGTCAATTCAACCACACCTAGAAACTTAATATCTGCAGCAAAGTATTTAGTAGCAAAGTAATATGATAGTAGCAGTAACGGTAGCAAAAGTAATAGTTTTGGTTTTATAGTGACTGTAACAGTAACAACGAAAAAGTAAATAAGCGAAGATCAATATGTGAAAAGCTCATAGGCAATGGATCAGTGATGGATAATTATGTCGGATGCGATTCCTCATGCAATAGTTATAACATAGGTGACACAGAACTAGCTCCAGTTCATCAATGTAATGTAGGCATGTATTCCGAATATAGTCATACGTGCTTATGGAAAAGAACTTGCATGACATCTTTTGTCCTACCCTCCCGTGGCAGCGGGGTCCTATTGGAAACTAAGGGATATAAAGGCCTCCTTTTAATAGAGTACCAGACCAAAGCATTAACACTTAGTGAATACATGAACTCCTCAAACTACGGTCATCACCGGTAAGTATCCTGATTATTGTCACTTCGGGGTTAACGGATCATAACACATAATAGGTGACTATAGACTTGCAAGATAAGATCAAGAACTCACATATATTCATGAAAACATAATAGGTTCAGATCTGAAATCATGGCACTCGGGCCCTAGTGACAATCATTAAGCATAGCAAAGTCATAGAAACATCAATCTCAAAACATAGTGGATACTAGGGATCAAACCCTAACAAAACTAACTCAATTACATGATAAATCTCATCCAACCCATCACCGTCAAGCAAGCCTACGATGGAATTACTCACACACGGCGATGAGCATCATGAAATTGGTGATGGAGGAAGGTTGATGATGACGATGGCGACGGATCCCCCTCTCCGGAGCCCCGAACGGACTTCAGACTAGCCCTCTCGAGAGAGATTAGGGCTTGGCGGTGGCTCCATATCGTAAAACGCGATGAGTCCTTCTCTCTTATTTTTTTCTCCCCGAACACAAATATATAGAGTTGGAGTGGAGGTCGGAGGAGCACCAGGGGGCCCACGAGGCAGGGGGTGCGCCCCCACCCTCATGGACAGGGTGTGGGCCCCTGGCCTTGATTCTTTCGCCAGTATTTTTTATATAATCCAAAAATATTCTCCGTTGATTTTCAGGTCATTCCAAGAACTTTTATTTCTGCATAAAAATAACACCATGGCAATTCTAGTGAAAACAACATCAGTTCGGGTTAGTTCCATTCAAATCATGCAAGTTAGAGTCCAAAACAAGGGCAAAAGTGTTTGGAAAATGGATACGTTGGAGACGTATCAACTCCCCTAAGCTTAAACATGTGCTTGTCCTCAAGCAATTCAGTTGACAAACTGAAAGTGATAAAGAAAAACTTTTACAAACTCTGTTTGCTCTGCTTGTTGTAAACATGTAAAGCCAGCATTCAAGTTTTCAGCAAAGTTTATGAACTAACCATATTCACAATAACATTTAGGTCTCATGTTTACTCATATCAATGGCATAATCAACTAGCGAGCAATAATAATAAATGTCGAATGACAACACTTTCTCCAAACAATCATAATATGATATAACAAGATGGTATCTCGCTAGCCCTTTCTGAGACTGCAAAACATAAATGCAGAGCACCCCTGAAGATCAAGGGCTGACTGGAAATTGTAATTCATGGTAAAAGAGATCCAGTCACAGTCATACTCAATGTAAACTAATAATAATACATGCAAATGATAGCGGTGCTCTCCAATTGGTGCTTTTTAATAAGAGGGTGATGACTCAACATAAAAGTAAATGGATAGGCCCTTCGCAGAGGGAAGTAGGGATTTGTAGAGGTGCCGGAGCTCGATTTTGAAATAGAGATGAATAAAATTTTGAGCGGTATACTTTCATTGTCAACATAACAACTGAGAGATCTTGATATATTCCATGCTACACACATTATAGGCGGTTCCCAAGCAGAATGGTAAAGTTTATACTCCCCCACCACCAACAAGCATCAATCCGTGGCTTGCCCGAAACAATGGGTGCCTCCAACTAACAACAATCCTGGGGGAGTTTTGTTTGCAATTATTTTGATTTGATTTGAGCATCGGACTGGGCATCCCGGTGACCAGTCATTTTCTCGTGAGTGAGGAGTGGAGTCCACTCCTCTTGAGAATAACCCGCCTAGCATGGAAGATACAGACAACCCTAGTTGATACATGAGCTATTCGAGCATACAAAATATAATTTTTTTTGAAGGTTTAGAGTTTGGCACATACAAATTTACTTGGAATGATAGGTAGATACCACATATAGGAAGGTATGGTGGACTCATATGGAACAACTTTGGGGTTTATGGAATTGGATGCACAAGCAGTATTCCCGCTTAGTACAAGTGAAGGCTAGAAAGAGACTGGGAAGTGACGAGCTAGAGAGCGACAACAGTCATGAACATGCATTAAAATTAATCAACACTGAATGCAAGCATGAGTAGGATATAAATCACCATGAACATAAATATCGTGGAGGCTATGTTGATTTTGTTTCAACTACATGCGTGAACATGTGCCAAGTCAAGCCACTCAGATCATTCAAAGGAGGATACCACCCCATCATAGCACATCACAACCATTTTAATAGCATATTGGCACGCAAGGTAAACCATTATAAACTCCTAGCAAATTAAGCATGGAATAAGCAACTATAATCTCTAATTGTCATTGCAAACATGTTTCATTCATAATAGGCTGAATTAGGAATGATGAACTAATCATATTTACAAAAGCAAGAGAGGTCGAGTTCATACAATCTTCTCTCATCTCAATCATTCCATCGCATATCGTCATTAGTGCCTTTCACTAGCACAACCGAATAGTGTGGATAATAATAGTGCACGTGCATTGGACTAAGCTAGAATCTGCAAGCATTCAATTCAAGGGAGAAGACAGGGTAATATGGGCTCTTTGTTAGATCAACAATAATGCATATGAGAGCCACTCAACATTTTCATCATGGTATTCTCCTCTCGACCCCCAAAGAACAAGAAAAGAAATAAAGCTATTTACACGGGAAAGCTCCCAACAAGCAAAAGAAGAATGAGAAATCTTTTTGGGTTTTCTTTTTAATTATTACTACTACAAGCATGGAAAGTAAACTAGCTAAAAGCTACAACTAATTTTTTTTCTTTTTTTTCTTAAGGTTTTTCAAACACACAAGTAGAAAGTTCAAAAAGAAAATAAACTAGCATGGATGATACAATGAAAAAGTATGAGCACCGACAACTGGCATGAGTGTGTGAACATGAATGTAATGTCCGTGAGAGATACGTACTCCCCCAAGCTTAGGCTTTTGGCCTAAGTTGGTCTATGCCCACGAATTAAAGCTGTAGCTGGGGTCGTATTGAGATGCAGCGGCAATTGCCTTATGAGCTGCAGCTTGGAGGTGAGATGCCTCCGTCCTCCTCTCGTACTCGTTCGCCTCCTCCCTGGTTATAACATATCTCCCTTTTGTTTGAAAATCAAAGAAAGTAGGAGCAAGGAGAGCAACATGGAAGGTGCGCCGTCTGTCAAAGATTAGTTGGTACTGGAGGAACTGATCATTCCTCTCAACAAACTGATGACAAACCATAGCATTATAATCCAGATAAGTAGGGGGCAACTCCATATCATATCCGCGTATGGGTACCTCAAGACAATTAGCTAAATGGGTTGCATAAATTCCACCGAACAAATATCCATTAATACTGTTATTATGCAACCTACGTGCAACAATAGCCCCCAAGTTATATTGTTTATCTCCTAATACAGCACTCTTGAGAACACTAAGATCGGGAACGCACATGTGACACGCCTCATCCTTACTGTTAATGCATCTACCCACGAAGAGAGTAAAATAATGTATGGCAGGAAAATGAATGCTCCCTATGGTAGCTTGTGTTATTTCTCTATATTCTCCCACAATGATACTAGCAAGAAATTCTTTAAATTCATATTTGCAAGGTTCGCTAGCACTACCCCACTTCAGGAGTTTACAAGCAGTATTAAATCTTCTAAGTCCATCACTACAGGAATCAGCTACTTTGCCGTCAGCCATGGCGGACGGCAAAGGCATGGATGGCTGACGGCAAAGGTCTTTGCCGTCCGCCGCGGACGGCAAAAGGTGACGGCAAAGTAAGGTTCGGCAAAGATGTACTTTGCCGTCTGCTTCGGGCGGCTGACGGCAAAGGAGCCTTTGCCATCAGCAGTGGACGGCAAAGAGTGCAGACGGCAATAAGTGCGCTGTTACTCCATTAGGTGGCTAACGGCAAGCCTTTGCCGTCCGCCGCTGACGGCAAACTTCGGAAGGCCTTTGCCGTCCGCCGTGTGATGTCAGCCGACGTCACTACACGGTAGGCCTTTGCCGTACGCCGCTGTAGGCAAAGTTTTTGCTCTTTGTCGTCCGCTGCGGACGGCAAAGCCTTTGTCGTCAGCCACTGTAGGCAAACTGACCAAATTGGTCAGCCTCCCAGGAAGCACAGCTGCCTGCCACGTGGCCTCTTTGCTGTCCACTGCGGATGGCAAAGACTCTTTGTCGTCGGTGGCAGACGGCAAAGAGCCTGCATATTGGCTCTTTTTTCTGTTTTTTTGAATCCAACAATTTTCAGAGCAAATATATATGACATATATAGATATATTTCCATATCAGATATCCAGCACATAAGTTTCATATCACATATCACATAAGTTTCATCCATACACATTGTTCATACGTAAGCAAGTTCCATCCATATACATATTACAATAGGAAGTTCCATCATAGCAAGCTAGATACAATGCAAAGTTTCATGAAAGGAAAAGCAAGCACTCCATCATAGCAAGCTAGGTTCCATGAAGTGAATGAAATCTGCAAAATGGTAAATAAGAAAGTTAGAAATAGGTGACTAGAACAAGAAGAAGACTAGAACAAGAAGTATATGTCATTTATGAGCTAACTTAGTTGAAATGGATCATATATGAGCTAACTAAGTTGAAATGGGTTGTTTATGAGCTAACTTAGTTGAAATGGATCATTTATGAGCTAACTAAGGTGAAATGGATCGTTTTTGAGCTAACTAAGGTGAAATGAATAGTTTTTGAGCTAACTAAGGTGAAATGGATCATTTATGAGCTAACTTAGGTGAAATGGATCATTTATGAGCTAACTTACTTGAAATGGGTCGTTTATGAGCTAACTAAGGTGAAATGGATCTTTTTGAGCTAACTAAGGTGAAATGGATTGTTTTTGAGCTAACTTAGGTGAAATGGATCATTTATGAGCTAACTTAGTTGAAATGGATCATTTATGAGCTAACTAAGGTGAAATGGATCATTTTTGAGCTAACTAAGGTGAAATGGATCGTTTTTTAGCTAACTTAGGTGAAATGGATCATTTATGAGCTAACTTAGGTGAAATGGATCATTTATGAGATAACTATGGTGTTTTTGAGCTAACTAAGGTGAAATGGATCTTTTTTGAGCAAACTTAGGTGAAATGGATCATTTAAGAGCTAATTTAGGTGAAATGGATCGTTTTTAGCTAACTTAGGTGAAATGGATCGTTTAGGAGCTACTGTAGGTAAATTGGGTCATTTTAGAGCTAACTTGGATAAACTGGATCATTTATAAGCTAACCTAGGTAAGATGGGTCATTTTGGAGCTAACCTAGGTAAAATGGATCGTTTATGAGCTAACTAAGTTAATTATGCAATTTTTGACATAAGTAAGCTAAGTACATATCGTTTTAGAGCTAACTTAGGTAGAATGGATGGTTTATGAGGTCAGTAAGCTTATTAAGTCATTTTGGAGGAAAAGAAGCTAACTCTAGGTCATTATGGTAAGCATATTGGAGGAAATAAAGCTAAGTCTAGGTCTTTATGCATTTGTTAAGCAAAACACTAGAGAAACTTACCGTGATCACGGAGGTGTAGGACCGGGCTGGCTCGCGCCGGTAGCTGGAGAAGGAGCGGGCTGGCTCTCGCCGGTAGCTGGAGAAGGATCGTGCGATGCGTTTCTGGAGTTAAGCTGCACCAAAGATCATTTCCAATGTCTCGTTAGCATTATGACACTCAAATGTTAAGACTAGCAAGTAATGTCCATTCAAATTAAACTCACCGTGCTCCCAGGAGCAATCACTGGCATCGGCGGAGCGGTCTGACCGGACTTCTCGCACACAGACTGCACATTTGGTTTTCACAACAGAGTCATACTAGTTAGTAATGAGACTCAAATGTTAAGACTAGCAAGTAATCTGCAGAAGAAACTTACCACAAGGAGCTCGTACATGGCCCTTGCCTGCATGTCATTCCGTGCCCTCTCCTCCTCCAACATCTTTGTCGTCCTCTCCTCCAACTCCCGCTGCCTCTCCGCCGCCTCCGCCAGAAGTTTCTCCGTTCTATCTCTCTCACTCTGTATAGCAGCCTGCAACACCACTCACATGACCATTTGTAATCATTGATGGAAGCGCACACAATGTAATGGAGAAAGATAGCTGAGTACGTATAACTAACCTTGAAGGCGAGTTGGACTGGCCGTTCACGAGGCCTTATCTCAGGAGCGGAGCTCGACTGGCGCGCCTTGATCTCCGGGAGAGTGCTAGGACAACGGATAAGTCCATCTCCCATGGCTATGGAGCCATGGGACCTCCCGCCACCAGATATCATCAGCAGCTCTGTATCAATGGGACCCTGGCTCGGGTTAAAGTCCTCCCCTTTCCTCGCCTTCCCCTGATCTCTATATTGCACGAGCTTGTCGTGGGCGGAGATGTTGGTGAAGTTCTTTGGATCATCGAGGTCAGACGCAGAGAATGCCTTGACTTTCTTGTAAGGGCCAGTGTGGGCCATGGCATACAGGTCGTACACCTCTGGCACCTTATCCGCCTTATTGTAGCGTGCCTGAAAGAGAGAAACAAAGTAAATTAGTAATTAAAGGGCTAAAGCTAGTATGATGAATGAATTGCATGAATCATGAAGCAAACCACATACCCAGTTCCGCCCGTACTGAAATAAGTTGGAGCTGCCTTGGTGGTGTGGCACACCTTCCATTTGGGCACGTTTGTCCTTGGCCTCTTTGTGGGTGGCCAGCCATTCTTCTGAGCACCACGCATTGACCAACACCTCCCAACAATCCATCCGATCCGCACACCATCTCGGAGGGGCCTAAGTTAGCAAATAGAAACTTGAGCGCTAAGGCTATGAATTACTAAATGATGGAAGTAAGTACAAGGCCTTAAGAATTACCTTCATGTACTTCTCCTTACTCAAGAACTTATCGCGGCACTCCTGCTTGGGCTTCTTGATACCACGCCCGGCGTAGTAGTCTCGAACAGCCTGCACCCGAACCTCATGCCGTAAGTTCTGAAGTAGGCGCTTGCACTCCTTGTGGATAACATGATCCGCCTCCTCCTCGTATCCCTCCTCACACCTGTAGAATGTCTGCAATCAAATGAGACGATATTGATTAGTACAATTAATAACTAGCTAGTTGAAGATTTTTAATTGTGTAAAGGAGCAATTACCCAGAACTTTCTGATCACGACGTCTGCCCTCGTCTTGCACAAGACACCGTCGATAATCTCACCCGGCGGGGCCGGGGCAGCCAAGTAGTGCTCCCAAGTCAATCCAACCTCTGGAAGCCGACCCTCACCAGGCAACGTGACAAACCCCGGGAAGTTTTGCCGAATCAGAACTCCAAGGACGGAGTTGGGCCGGCGGACACTTTCATGGTGGTCCCAACCCCTGCAGCATGACAAGGCCAACACATCAGTTATTTGAAGAAACGTGAATGCAGAAGGTACAAAAAGATTAAATGCACTTACCTCTCCCCATCAGGGAAAATCAACCACCTCTGCTCGCGGGTCGCCGGCACGGACGGGAGCCGTGTAGCACCACGCTGGTAGACATTGCCCCCTCCTCCCCCTCCTCATCAGTCGGCTCCCCGCCATCATCAGCATGGCCACTCGGCTCCCCGCCATCCTCAGGCTGACCCGACCAGGTACCCCATCCAGACGTGTGCTCCTCCGGGGTCTCGTGGGCCCAAGTCTCGTGGGCCGAAGGCCCGTCGACCCGAGGCTCGTGGGCCGAAGACTCGTGGACCGGAGGCTCGTGGACCGGAGTCCGTGCAGCCTCCTCCTCAGACGAGTCCACCCTAGCAGTCACGTGCTCGGGTGAAACAGCTGGGGGCGGTGGCGAGGAAGGCGCCGTAAGAGTCACCCTACCTCCTCTCCCGCGACCACGTGCTCCACCTCCTCTCTTCTTCTTACCTCGTCCCCTGCTGGGCACCGCGGTCGACGAAGAAGGGCCGGGCGGTGTCGCCATACTGTCCAGCAATGCTCGGCGGAGAGGTGCGTGTGGAATGGAAGACCTCGCACCACGCGCCGACGAAGAAGGGGCCTCGGCGCGCTCCCGACCAGCGCCCACCATCTTTCAACACCTGCCATGACAAAGAATAAACGAAATTAGTACAACATAAAAAAAGTACCGACATGAATAATAATATGTATATCACTTAAGTGTATCATCATCAAGTACAACATAAAAAAATTGAATACCTGACACTACTAATAATCTCGATCAGTATCATCAATAAATGCATAATCATCATCATCACTATAATCAATGATGGGCTCATAGGGTTCATTGGCATCAACATGTGCAAGGCCACCTTGACGTAATCGGTCAAGCATTGACAGGTCATCCGCAGCAGTAACCTCTTCTTGTTCCGGCTCTTCTTGTTCCTCCTCTGGGGTGATGTCGGATTCATTGTCGCTGTCTACTTCAATGTTTTGGGGTGAAGTATAGCGGTTCTTGAAACGCTTTTTGGAAAGACGTGTCTCTTGGAAGAATTCTCCTTCATATGTGTCTGGGTTAATGTGAGGTTCATAATCCTCTTCCTTTGGGGGAGAAAGTCTAGCACGTGGCGGCACTTCATAAACGACATCCCAACCTTTCAGATTTGGATTAGTTTGGCAGGCCCACGGTAGATAGAATACTTGGGTCGCCTGTTGAGCCATAATATAGACATCAGGAACATCTAAATGAGTGCTTTGGTTGATTTCAACTAGCCCTATATGTTCATGAGTCCTTCTAGTCTCCTTCGGCTGAAACCAATAACATTTGAAGACTACGACATTCGGTGGGTTTTCACCATAGAACAGAAGTTCATAAATTGCTTCAACTCTCCCATAATACTCGGTACCTCCTTCGCCGATAGCAGATACACAACAATTTGTAGACTTTCGGTCGGCCATAGATAGCTCTTTGCCATAGGTACGAAAGCGATACCCGTTGATGTCGTACTTGTCAAATGAACGGACCTTATAGTCAAAACCATTAGCGACTTGTCTCAATTCGGCGTCCATAGACTCTGAATTAGCCTACAAGTTTAATATGAAAGGATTGTTGCATTATGCACAAATTAGCGAATGAAATGAAATTGTCTAATAGAAATTACCGTTTGTTTGAACCAAGAGATGAAACCGGGATAGCCACCTCCTTGCTTTGCGAGAAGCTCATACTCTTCGACGGAATCCTTTTGGATCTCCGCTCCATACAAGAATATGGCGACGTATCGACTGTATGACATATCCAGGAATAAGAGTAGTTCAAAGGAAATAGAAGTTGCGAAACAATGTACCGAGAACTTACTCGATGTACGGCCGCACTTCTATCAGGTTGTTGAAGATATACAACGAAATGGTCCGCCATTCTTCGTTATCCAAAGATACTGGATGTGAAACACTAGCTGGTGCGAGATTCCCTTTGAATAGGCTGAGGTTGGATCCACCCTTTTTAGGCTCGTCAGCATTGTACCGAGGCTTCGGATTATGCAAATGACGATTTTTGGCTTCGTAGTGCGCTGTTACGAAGTTTGCCGCCTCCTCTGTGATGAATGCCTCAGCCATCGATGCTTCAATTCTACGTTTATTTTTACATTTTTCTCGAAGCGTCTTCTGCATCCTCTCAGTTGGGTAGCACCAACGATTTTGCACGGGCCCCCCCAATCTTGCCTCGGTCGGGAGATGCAAAATCAAATGCTGCATTGGATTAAAGAAGCCCGGTGGAAAGATCTTCTCTAACTTGCAGATCAACTCCGGCGCCAACTCTTCCATTTCTTCTAGCACGCCAGGCGATAGTTCTTTCGCACAAAGAACACGGAAGAAATAGCTGAGTTCTGCCAGTACTAGCCATTCATCCTCAGGGATGAAGCCACGCAACATCACTGGCATTACCCGCTCAATCCATATGTGCCAATCATGACTCTTGAGACCAAATATCTTCAGTTTATCAAGATTCGCTCCCCTCTTTAGATTCGCTGCATACCCATCGGGGAACATCAACTGCTGTTGCACCCACAAGAGAATTTCCCTCATAGCTGGCCTTCCAAGATTGAACCATGCCTTTGGCTTCGTCCAGTTCTGCTTTCCTTTCGGTTCTTTCATGTTTTGTAACGGCCTATCACATAGCGCCTCCAGATCGACTCTAGCCTTAGTATTATCCTTTGACTTCCCATCTATGCCGAACAATGTACCAAAAAGTGCCTCGGCGATATTCTTCTCAGTGTGCATCACGTCGATGTTGTGTGGGCAAAGGAGGTCTTTGAAGTAAGGCAGATCCCATAAGCATGTTTTGTGAGTCCACGCGTGCTTAGTATTATACCCCTTGAAGTACCCTGGACGTTGTGGATCTGGCTCGAGAGCGTTTAACTGATCTAGGGTCTGTTGGCCTGTCAATGCAGGTGGTGCAGAGTTTTTGACAACTCTACCCCTGATGAAGTTCTTCTTGTCTTTCCTGAACTTATGGCGAGGATCCAGGAACTGTCTATGCATGTCGAAGCAAGAAAACTTGCGACCGGCTTGAAGCCAACGAAACTCAAGAGCTCCCTTGCATGTGGGGCACGGGAACCTTCCATGCACACACCAGCCAACGAATAGCGCATACGCCGGCAAGTCATGCGTCGAGTACATGTACCAGACACGCATTATGAAGTTCCGTTTGCTAAAGGCGTCGTATGTCTTGAACCCATTATCCCAGGCTTCTTGCAATTCGTCCTTAAGCGGCTGCATGTACACATTCATATTTTTGCCCGGATAGTTGGGTCCTGGAATTATCAACGTCAGGAAAATGTTCTTTCTTTGCATAATCTGTCCGGGGGGGAGATTGAGTGGAAAGACAAATACGGGCCAACAACTGTATTGGGCTGCCGTCATACCAAACACACTGAACCCATCCGTGCTGATGCCGACTCGAGGATGCCTCGGATCTGCCGCTTTGTCAGCATGTAATTCATCAAACTTTTTCCACGCAACACCATCCGATGTGTGTACCATCATCAGATTCCCATCTGCATCTAGTTCGGTTCTTTTGCCTGTTTTGTGCCATGTCATCTGTCTGGCCGTCTCTTCGACCATGAAAAGACGTTGAAGTCTTGGTACGATTGGCATATACCGAAGAACACTAACGGGGATTTTGGTCTGTGTCTTCTCACCCATACCGTTGTCTACCACAATATACCTGGAAGACTTGCAAATGGGACAATAGTTCAAGTCCGCATAGTCAAGCCTAAATAAGGCACATCCTTTCTCACAGGCATGTATCTTCTCATAGGGCATCTTCAGTGCACGGAGGATTTTGTCCGACTGGTACAGGTTTGCAGGCATTACATGGCCTTTGGGTAGAAAGCGTCCAAATACTGTCATAATTGCGTCATAGCATTCTCTGCCCAAGTTGAACTGAGCCTTCAGAGCCATTACTTGTGAGATGGCATCCAACTGACAAAGCTCAGTGTGCTCGTGGAGCGGACGTTTCGAAGACTCCAACATTTCATTGAAGGCCTTTGCAGATTCCTCCATCTCCTCGTCCGAATCCCGAGCATCATCATAGCCTTGCACCATGTTTTCCATCCCGGTACCATGCTCGTCGGTGCGACGACGATCCACCTCAGCTCGGTCACGTTGGGCAGACTCACCATGAAATGTCCACACCGTATAATCGGGCGTAAAACCACTCTTCTGCAGGTGTTTGCCCATTTCAGCCTCTGTCTTCTTTTCCCAATTGCCGCACCGGAAACAGGGGCACCAGGTTTTCTTTTGGCCATTTGCAAATGCGGCTTGCACAAACCCCTTAGTTTTTGTGAACCATTCAGCGCTCCATTTGTTCTGACCAGTGTGACCGGTATACATCCACGCACGGTCACTCATCTTGACTTTCAGAGCTACTGGGCACACAACAATTATATATGTAATTCACCATGTATATATTCATCAGTTGATCTACTTTGTCAATTTTATTACGTCCATGCAACCTACACTCTAATAGGTAATGATAGGTCCTAATCCCACCCGTGTATGTGTAGATTGGGTTCATTTTCCCATGCTATGCTCCGGATCCGACGCAAAATTTCGGCAGCACCTCCCCGCTGTTCTCCTGATACACGTCTCTGCAATAAACAGAGAGGATGTGTACCCGGAGAACAACAGGGGAGGCACTGACGAAATATATGCGTCGGATCCGGAGCAAAGCATATGGGAAAACGAACCCAATCTACACATACTCGGGCTGTCCATGGATAGCGTTGGACAATTCGAAAGAATCAAGGTTATAAATATGCAAATGCATGCATATTTATAACTATGACGCTTTCGAACGGGAGACACATATTGGTTACGCATACTGATGATTCAAGACACATATATAGCTAGCTATCAAGTTTCATCGGAATAGATCAAATAATTAATGGGGGAGGAGGACTTGTCATTTGTGCTCACCCACGAACGAAGGGGCAGAGCTCGTCAAACGCACGGCGAGGTCGTCGAACACCAAACCTCGCAGCGATGAAACAACTGCACATTTAAAACTACACGATCAACACAATTATATATGATGTTTTTCATAACAAAATCGAAAAATATATGACCTAACTAATAATTCACAAATATATGACCCCGTCGGCCTCTGGAAGGCCAAAGAACACCTTTTCGGGAGGTGTCGGTGGTCGGGGTGTCCTGTCGGTGTCGGGGTGCCGTGTCGGGGTCGGGGTGCTGTTTCGGGGTCGGGGGGTCGGGGTGTCGTGTCGATGTCGGGGTAGTGCCGTGTCGGTGTCGGGGTGTTGTTTCGGGGTCGGGGTGTGGTGTCGGGGTCAGGGTGTCGGGTCAGGCTCGGGGTCGGTGTGTCGGATCAGGCTCGGGGGGTCGGGTGTCGGGGTCGGGGTGTCGGGGTGTCGGGGTCGTGGTCGGGGTCGGGGTCGGGGTCGGGGTCGGGGTGTCGGGGTCGGGGTCTCGGGGTCGGGGTCGGGGTGCCGGGTCGGGGTCTGGGTACCGTGTCGGGTCGGGTTTTTTTCCTTTTCTTCTTCTTAGTCTTCTTCCTTTTCTTCCTTTTTTCCTTCTTCTTCTTATTCTTCTTCTTCTTCTTCCTCCTTTTCTTTTTCCTCTTCTTCTTCTCCTCCTCTCCTCTTTTTTCTTCTTCTTCTTCCTCTTCTTCTTTTTTCTTCTCCTCCTCCTCCTCTTCTTCTTCTCCTCTCCTCTTTTTCTCTTCTTCTTCTTTCCTAAAACTAAACTAAACCTAAACCTAAAACTAAAAAAACAGAAAAAGGAAAAAACTAAATCTAAACCTAAAACTAAACTAAAACTAAACCTATAAACCTAAAACTAATCCTAAAACTAAAACTAAATCTAAACTAAACATAAACCTAAAACTAAAAAAACAGAAAAAAGGAAAAAAAGGAAGCAGAGACTCACCTGGGTGGAGGAGGGGGGCGGTGCGGCCTGGGGCGGCGGAGGAGGGGGGCGGGGCGGCCTGGGGCGGTGGAGGAGGGGGGCGGGGCGGCCTGGGGCGGCGGCGCCGGACCCGGCCGGGGCGGCGGGGCACGGAGGTGCCGGGGCGTGGCGGCGCCCAGACGGCAGGGCGACGGGGGCGACGGGGCGCCGGGGCGGCGGCGGGGTGGTGGGGCAACGGGGCGGGGGGCGCTGGGGCGGCGGCGGGGTGGTGCGACGGGGCGGTGGCGAGATTATGGGAGAGAAAGAGAGAGAGGGGGGTGGGGCGTGGCCGTTACGTGGGGCCCTCCCTCTTTGCCGTCCGCCACCCTTTGCCGTCCGCCTTCTTGCTCTTGGCCGTCCGCTAGCGGACGACAAAGAGGGGGGTCGTTAGGTTTTTTTTGCAGCTCGTCAGTGGGGCCCCTCCCTCTTTGCCGTCCGCTAGCCGACGGCAAAGAACTGGCTGATGGCAAATTTGGTCTTTGCCATCAGCCAGTTCTTTGCCGTCTGCTTTTTGGAAGCTGATGGCAAAGAGCTTCTTTGTCGTCTGCTAGCGAACGGCAAAGAACTGGCAGATGGCAAAGTAGCTGATTCCAGTAGTGCATGGTATAAAATTTATCATAAAGATCAAAAAGGACATTGTGAGAATTGCGTGAGGATGTAAATTTAAACCTTCTAACAAAGGAATCTGTTAGGTGATAATATTGAGGGCACTTATATGAAACGAAGCCCTCAAGTTCACCATTACGCTAATACTGCTCCACGGCTACCGACCTGCGCTAGACACGTCGTCGCCTTTTGAGCCGAGCTCAACTTATTCGGATCATTATCTCGGCGAGCGAACAAGAGTTCGGAATCAATAAGGATAAATCATCACCAACATCGTCGCCCAACGGAATACACGGAGCGGGAACACAGGCATCGCCGCATGGTCACTTCATCAAACCGGCATTGACCGCGTCGCAAGTTACGACCTGCGTTGTCATGGCCGCACTTTTGCTTATTCAAGCCGATGTCCATCACGCTGAACTGCTTCAACACCTCGACTGACACGGCATCTACAACGTCTCCTTACCGTCCTGCTCCGTCTCCTCGGCTAGACCGAGAGCTTCACCATCTCTTCATCAACTTACTTCGGAGACTTCGGCGTCACCAGCCGATCAGCTTCATCACATTAGCTGGACCACGGGTTTTTCCTTGGCAAGCCAATCTTTGCTAGCATAGCCATGCCACCGCTTCATCACCCATCAGGCAATGGGTGTGCAGATCTAGCCCCAATCTTGGGAGTAACCTTTCTCCAGATTGCTACAACAAATAAACCAGGTGCTATCAATCCTATTATTTTTTCTTGCTTGAGTTTATTTTTCCCAAGGAATTATTACTCCGGTTTGTTTCATCATCTATACACAGGTCTATCAAATGGTGGCCGCATTAACAACGACCGCGTGGTGGTTCGGTCAGCTTTCGTATATAGTTCGGCGAATGCCACATCTGGAACTCAGACTGGCCTGTGAATTCGGGCTTGGCCATGCCTTCACCGCGTCACGCCGACACCCTGCATCGACATGACTTTGGCGCCAGGCCACATCTCTTTCAATAAATTATTTTTGCGAAAAGCAATTATCCTTTTTGGACCGCACTATTTTATGTGTGTAGGTGATCGACTTCGACTGTGTCACGTAGTCTCTTCGGCAAGCCGATGTCATCGTCCCAGTCGGCGTAAATCGGCTCGTGTGATCACCTTGTTGGTCGTGTTGCCATACCGACGTGTTCGGTTGCGTCGGGGACTTCGGCATCGCCGAGAGAGCTCTACCTCATCGAGTGTTCGGCGCACAGGCCATATTTATTTTATTACTCATTTTGCATAAATTATTGATTATACAACAATTCATTATTATTATTATTCCTATTATCTCTGGCTTGCACTATTTTCTGTGCACAGGTAGATAATCCGGGCAGCGCTATCACCGCAGTGTACCGGCGTACCACGTCACCTCGGCTGACCGGGGGCTTCGTCATCACTTCATTAACACACGTTGGGGGCTTCGGCGTCATACTGTCGGCCTGCTCCGTCGCCGCGGTCGGACTGGGGTTTTCACCTTGCCCATCGACCATGCTGCGTCACCACTTCATCAATCCGAGTTCTTTGCTCGGACATCTCGGGACTGGCTTGGGGGCTGGGATCTCGTCCCGCCACAATCTCAGCCCGCGTCATCAACATCGAGCACATTAATCAGCTAAGTCGCTTTCATGCTAAAAAACTTTCAGTTTTAAATTTTGTTCGGTTCGACCAAGCATTATACTTTTCGGCACAAAGGTGTTTGTGACAAAGCTCCTTGTCAAAACTTTGTTTGTGACTCGCATATTCAAATACCCGGTTTATTTGGGGGCTCCCTTGATGGAGCTTTTCCTCTTGCAAATGATTATACTTGTACGGGTTCATTCCTTATTCGTGTATTACGCCACAATATGCACCATATTGACATAAGCGATTTGCAAGCTGGGTTGCCTCGCTCCTGTATTTACCCCTACATTCCTGATTGTTCGGCTAGGGAGTAAAGGGAGCACCTCTGTGATTGTCACGACTGGGTCATCCGAGCTCTGACCTCAGACCGGGTGAAGCCGAAAGCTAGCGCTCTTATTGTTTTTCAATCATGGTCGGCACACAATAGAACTCATGAGTACAAAAAATCTATTACACAAGTCTCATAGTAATAATGAGCACCGAAGAAAGGTATCAGTGGGGGTACTATTTTCTTCGAAGATGCTTCTTACACTTCGTTAGTAATATAGCATAAGTTCCCTTAGCACGCTTTGACTGTTACAGCCTTATGGCCTGATTGCCTGGTCATCGGAAACACCATTGATACTCTCGACAGGTGGAGTACATGACACTCTTCGGCTCTTGGCCGAAGAGGGAGAAGCTGACGGTCGGTTAAGGCGTTTTTAAAGTTCGGGTGAACACATATATGATATAAGTACTTCGGTACATACAATCATTATACATAAAATTCTTTTACCCAAGTCACTTGCGGGCTCTTAAAATTTATATATAAGCAGTAAATGTGTTTTCTTCTTGGTCGTTGTTAAAACACGACAGAAGCACATTTTTTTTCTCTTCCAATTTTTGGATTGGCACCAAACACTTGATCTTGTTCGGACCTCATGTTTTTACTGATGTTTTTTGGTTTTCCAAGCTTTTGGCACTTTTAAACTATTTGTGTGTTTTCATCACAAGTCTCGCAGTGCAGCGCCGGACACCTTTAGAGATTCGGCAAAAACATTATCGGATATTGCTATATATGCATCGGTTTCGAATTGTGTCTTCGGTCAATAGTTGGGTTGCCCGGCTCCTGCGCTTGCCTCCTACGTTCCGCTTTGTTCGGCTAGGTATGCAAAGGGAGAACCACTGCGATTGTGTTTCTAGCTCACATGGTTAAGCACCTCAGTGGAGAAAGCCAAAAGCCGACTATCACAATAAGCGTAAACTGGTCAGCGATCCGATGACTGTGTTAAATGATGGGTCATTCATAACATTGGCCGAAGTGTTTACGTCTTGACCTCGACTGTCGCCGAACACTACCGGGGGCTAGTAACTGGCCTCCCAAACTAAATCCTCAATAACTTGCTCTTACATTAGAGCTGAGGTTTCATGATCATGCTTAGCATGACAACCCAAAGAAAGGAACCGATAGCGGGACTATTTTCTTTAGAAGACATTTTTTATGTTAAATAGTAATATAACATATCTCTCTGCGTACCTTTGTTTATAAATCGTATGGCTAGATTGCCTTGTTTGTCGTAAATATTTGCCCTCATAAAGGCTTTATAAAGTAGGACAAACACTCCTCGGCTACTGGCCGAGGAGGTGGAAGCCGATGGTTAGTCAACAAAGTTTTGTACAATGCGGATCCGAGCTTTAGTGACATACATTATTTGGATACATAGAGTCATTACACATAATTTGTGATTTTACTATGGATATCGATCCTTAATTCGGCCACCCGTGCCTACATTAAGGCTCGGGGGCTACTGGGCTTCGGGCCTATTATTTACAAATATTAAAGGGCACATCGATCCCCTGATCTGGTGTTGCCACCCGACCAGTGTCTCGGGGGCTACTGCATTGGCAATTGAAAGCACAAGTGCTCCCTAGGTGGTTTTGATAATTGATGACAACACATCTCTTGTTGGAATAACATTTCTATCTAGCATGTTTCAGGTAAGTTCAACAATGGAGTGGCATGGACTAAAGGTTGTGGGAACTCCTTCAAGATGCTAAGGACAAAGGATTGGCTAAAGCTTCAAGCTCAAGACCCTTCATTTTACATTTTAGTGATCCAAGATCACATTGAGTCCATAAGAAAAGCCAATACTATCAAGGAGGGATGAGGTGTTGCTTAATGAGCCTCTTGCTTCATGTGCTTAATGATATGCTCCAAAATCCTCAGCTACTTTCCCACTTCCACATATGACCTAAACCCTAAGCCAAACTCGGTCCTACCGATTCTTCCTATCCGGCGCCACCGAGTTTCACTTGTCATTAGCCACTGCCAAACCCTAGCAATTCGGTTCTACCGATAAGGATCTCGGTCTCACCGAGATGGGATTGCAAACTCTCTGTTACCTATTGCAATATTCTCGGTCCCACCGAGATATGCAATCGGTCCCACCGAGATTGCAATGTAAACTCAGTGTTTCCCCTTTGTAACTTTTCGGTCTCACCGAGTTCCACTCGGTCTCACCGAAAGAGCAAATCGGTCCCACCGAGTTTGCCTGACCAACTCTCTGGTTAGCTAATTACCAAATTCGGTCTCACCGAGTTTGTGTAATCGGTCTCACCGAGATTACGTTATGCCCAAACCCTAACCGAATCGGTCCTACCGAGTTGCATGTCAGTCCCACCGAAAATCTCTAACGGTCACTAGGTTTACATTTTCGGTCTGACCGAGTTTATTGATTCGGTCCCACCGAGATTGGAAAACTGTGTAACGGTTGGATTTTGTGTGGAGGCTATATATACCCCTCCACCTCCTTCTCATTCGATGAGAGAGCCATCAGAACACACACACCATTCCAACTCATATGTTCTGAGAGAGAACCACCTACTCATGTGTTGAGACCAAGACATTCCATTCCTACCATATGAATCTTGATCTCTAGCCTTCCCAAGTTGCTTTCCACTCAAATCTTCTTTCCACCAAATCCAAATCCTATGAGAGAGAGTTGAGTGTTGGGGAGACTATCATTTGAAGCACAAGAGCAAGGAGTTCATTACCTACACACCATTTGTTACTTCTTGGAGAGTGGTGTCTCCTAGATTGGCTAGGTGTCACTTGGGAGCCTCCGACAAGATTGTGGAGTTGAACCAAGGAGTTTGTAAGGGCAAGGAGATCGCCTACTTCGTGAAGATCTACCGCTAGTGAGGCAAGTCCTTCGTGGGCGATGGCCATGGTGGGATAGACAAGGTTGCTTCTTCGTGGACCCTTTGTGGGTGGTTGCTTCTTCGTGGACCCTTCGTGGGTGGAGCCCTGTGTGGACTCGCGCAACCGTTGCCCTTGGGTGGAGCCCTGTGTGGACTCGCGCAACCGTTACCCTTCGTGGGTTGAAGTCTCCATCAACGTGGATGTAGGATAGCACCACCTATCCGAACCACGGGAAAAACATCCGTGTCTCCAATTGCGTTTGATCTCTCCAAACCCTTCCCTTTACATTCTTGCAAGTTGCATGCTTTACATTCCGCTGCTCATATACTCTTTGCATGCTTGCTTGATATGTATTGTGTGTGTTGAAATTGTGCCTAAGCTCCACTTAAACCGAAAAAGCTTAAAAATTGCAACTTTAGCACTAAGTGTCTAATCACCCCCCTCTAGACACATCTACTTCTAGATCCTACAAGTGGTATCAGAGCTTTGGTCTCCATTGCCTTGGTTTAATCACCATTGGAGGAAGATGGATGTGTCTACTCTAGGGAGTCTTAGACATAGAGTGCCTATTCTTGATGGAAAGTATTTCATGAGTGGAAAAATGAGATGCTTGTAATCTTCAATCAATATCATTTGAACAAGTATATTGCTAGCCCTTGTGCACCTCATATTGATCCTTGCATCCTACCCTAGATGAAGATATTGACATGATTCGCAATCTTAGAACTATTGAGCTCATCATTAGAGGATTGCCCAAAATTTGATTGCTAGTTTGCCTACTCAAAATTGCGCCTATACTATATGGAAATTTCTTGAGGAACGGTTTCCCAATCATTCCTTGAAAACTTTGGATGAAATTCTCCATAAATCTATTGCCTTGAGTAAGATGAACTCTAGTGATCCTAGTTTTGGTAAATGTCTTCTTGAACTTGCCAATCTTAAGCATGCTAAAGGAGATGTTGGAATCATTAATGATATCATATTCAAAGCTATAAGAATTCATAAAAGTAACCACTTTGATCATTTATCTAATGAATTACCCTCTCTAGGAAATGATGAGTCACAAGATCATGATGAACATGAATATTATGATGATGATGATAGTGACTTCGATCTTGATGATGCAATGAGACATTTTGGTCTTATGGCAAATCTTCGGGGATATGAATCAGGAGGAAAGGAATGGGTTCTTGATAGTGGATGTACTGATCATATGACCGGAGATGAAGAGATGTTTCGTGAGCTTGCTGAAAACAACGGCCCTCGAAAATATGTCACCTTTGGTGATAATTCAAAGGGTAAAGTGGTTGGCCTTGGTAAGGTGGCCATCTCACATGATAGTTCCATTCAAAATGTCATGCTCGTTGAATCTCTTGGCTACAACTTACTTTCAGTATCTAGACTTGCTGATTTCGGTTTGAATGTCCTATTTACTGAGGTAGATTGCCAAGTATTTCGTCGAGACAATCATAAAATGGTCTTTACGGGTATGCGTAGAGGTGATCTTTACATTGTCGATTTCTCTAAAAAGGCACAACCTAAAACTTGCTTTGTTGCTAAATCCTCAAAAGGTTGGTTGTGGCATAGACGACTAGGTCACGTTGGCATGAGAAACCTTGACAAGCTTATTAAAGGAAATCATATCCTTGGAGTTAACGATGTCATATTTGATAAGGATAGACTTTGCAGTGCTTGTCAAGCAGGTAAACAGGTTGGAGGAAGACATCCCGTGAAGAACATCATGACCACAAGGAGGCCACTCGAGCTACTTCACATGGATCTTTTTGGTCCCAACGCCTACAAGAGTCTCGGTGGAAATTCTTTTGGTCTAGTTATAGTTGATGATTTTTCAAGATTTACGTGGGTGTTCTTTCTTAATGACAAGTCGCAGGTCCAGAAGATCTTCAGAAACTTCGCTAGGAAGGCCCAAAATCAGTTTGATGTGAAGATCAAGAAGGTTCGGAGTGACAACGGAACGGAGTTCAAGAACGCAAATGTGGACACCTTTCTTGACGAAGAAGGGATTTCACACGAGTTCTCGGCTACGTACACACCTCAACAAAATGGAGTTGTTGAGAGGAAGAACCGGACGCTCATCGAAATGGCAAGAACGATGCTTGATGAATACAAGACGCCAAAGCACTTTTGGGCAGAAGCGGTTGAGACAGCTTGTCACGCAACAAATCGCTTATATCTTCACAAGCTACTCGGCAAGACGGCATACGAGCTCCTCACCGGTAACAAACCCCAAGTTGGATACTTTCGAGTATTCGGCTCAAAGTGCTACATTCTTGATAAGCATCGTCGTTCAAAGTTTGCTCCTAAATCTCATGAAGGTTTTCTACTTGGTTATGGCTCAAACTCTCACACTTACCGTGTCTACAACAATTTCACCCGAAAGGTTGAAGAGACGGTAGATGTGAAGTTTGATGAATCTAATGGCTCGCAAGTAGAGCAATTGCCAATTGATGTAGGAGACAAAGACCCTTCAGAAGCAATTCAAGACTTGTCCATTGGCAAAATTCGTCCAACGGAGGTGAAGGAGAGTACTTCATCCGTCCAAGTGGAAGCTTCTACTTCACGACAAGGTGAACCAAGAATCGACACGGAAGCATCCACAAGTGGGACACACCAAGATGAAGAAAACGAGGAAGTACGTCAAGATGAACATCAACAACCTCCTTCTCCACCACGACAAGAGAACGACGACGTCAACAATGAAGAAGGCCAAGAAGAAGAACAAGATGAAGAAGATGTTCAACGAAGACCCAAGCAAAAGCTCTCACGAGTTCGAGCAAGAATTGCCAAAGATCATCCCGTCGAGCAAATCCTCAATGATATACAAACCGGGAGAATCACTCGCTCAAAAACTCGTTTAGCTAACTTTTGTGAAAACTATTCATTCATCTCTAGCATTGAACCAATGAAGGTTGAAGAAGCATTGGAAGATCCGGATTGGATAAACGCTATGCATGAAGAGCTACATAATTTTGAGAGAAACCAAGTTTGGACATTGGTTGAGAAGCCCGACAACAACCACAACATCATTGGTACCAAATGGGTGTTTCGCAACAAGCAAGATGAAGATGGACAAGTGGTCCGCAACAAAGCACGTCTCGTCGCCCAAGGATACACACAAGTCGAAGGTATGGACTATGGTGAGACGTATGCTCCCGTTGCTAGACTTGAGTCCATTCGCATCTTACTTGCCTATGCTAATCACCATAATATCACCTTGTACCAAATGGACATTAAAAGTGCTTTTCTAAATGGAGAAATAGAGGAGGAAGTTTATGTCAAACAACCTCCCGGCTTTGTCAATCCTAAGAAACCAAATCATGTTTACAAACTTCACAAAGCTCTTTATGGTCTTAAACAAGCTCCTAGAGCATGGTATAAATGCTTGACCAAGTTCCTTACTACAAGTGGTTTTGAAATTGGTAAAATTGATTCTACTCTTTTTACTAAAAGGGTTAATGGAGAACTATTTGTATGCCAAATTTATGTTGATGACATCATATTTGGTTCAACTAACCCTCTCTTTAGTGAAAAGTTTGGAAAGCTAATGTCAGAGAAGTTTGAGATGTCTATGATGAGTGAACTCAAATTCTTTCTCGGGTTGCAAATCAAGCAAACTAAGGAAGGTACATTTGTCTCTCAAACAAAGTACACCAAGGACTTATTCAAGAAGTTCAATATGCAAGAATGCAAAGGTATGTCTACACCCATGCCTACTAGTGGACATAATGATTTGACCAAAGATGGTGAACCTGTTGATCAAAAGGTTTATCGCTCTATGATTGGTTCATTGTTATACCTATGTGCTTCACGTCCCGATATTATGCTAAGTGTGTGCATGTGTGCACGATATCAAGCTGCTCCTAAAGATTGTCATCTTAAGGCTGTGAAAAGGATAGTGAGATATTTAATCCATACACCAAATTTTGGCATTTGGTATCCTAAGAGGTCTTCTTTTGATCTTGTTGGCTATTCCGACTCAGATTATGCCGGAGACAAGGTTGATAGAAAGTCCACTTCGGGTACTTGTCAATTTCTTGGTAGATCTCTTGTGTCTTGGTCTTCCAAGAAACAAAACTCGGTATCCTTATCCACCGCCGAAGCGGAATACATTGCCGCTGGTTCATGTTGTGCTCAATTACTTTGGATGACCCAAACTCTTAAAGATTATGGGATTTATGTGAAACATGTTCCACTGCTTTGTGACAATGAAAGTGCTATCAAAATTGGTCATAATCCTGTACAACATTCTCGAACTAAGCATATTGAAGTTCGTCATCATTTCATTCGAGATCATGTTGCTAAGGGTGACATCAATCTTAAGCATGTTCGCACCGATAAGCAATTAGCGGATATATTCACTAAACCGCTTGATGAGAAAGTGTTTTGCAGGTTGAGAGGAGAATTGAACATCATTGATGCTTCGAACTTGGAGTAGAAACTCCATTGGATACATGCAAGACATGAGCTTATAACTAATCCATGATGTATCTCTTATGATAACTATCTTATGTCTTGGATATATTTGCACCTTGCATGTTGTCTAACCCATGTAGGTGCTTGGTTGAATCTAATTCCATGAGATTGCGACTCACTCACATCTTGAGCAATCTCTACAAGACCAAGACTCTACACAATAGTGGTTGAAGACAAGGAAGCACAAAACCATTCAAACATATCCTTTGACAAATTCTATGTTAAGCTTCATGATTGTCATTTTTGGATACACAAGTGCTCTTCCTTGCAAGAACTAACCCATGTAGGTAGATGAACTCAAACTCCAAGTGGTGCTCCCAACTCTTGATGAACTACATCAACCTTGAGCACCCACACAAGTTCAACTACATGAGCAAGAACCACATCACCACCCAAGGTATGTTATTCCATCTTAGAGAAGCTTTACTCCAAGACATGAGTCAAAGCAACTCAACAAGATGTGAATACATCAAGATGCTTAAACGAAAAATGGTAACCCCATTTTGAGCTTAAACGATGAGTATGACCTATGATCAAGTGTTCTCACTTGACTCCTAAGTCAATATACTCTAACATAGGTGACTATGTCACTGCCCAATTCTAGATGAAGTTCTCTTGTGTTCTTTTCTGAGTTATTGCATTTGTCCCTTGCATATTTGTTTCCTTCTTTTTCAAACAAAGCAAAAAACAAAAACTTCATCTAGAAACTTTCACTCTTTTTTTTTGTTCTTGTTCTGCATATTTCTGCATCAAATGCATTGCAAATCTTTGTGAGATCTTACTTGACTAGTGAGCTGAGGTGACAAGTGTTTTTCTCTGTGATGAACTCGGTTTCACCGAATTGCCATTTTCGGTCCAACCGAATCCCTTCGGTACTACCGAAACATGCCACTCGGTGCCACCGATTTCGCAACAGGAAAAACAGTTTGCCACATATTCTATATTTCTTCTGATCCAGCTCCACTCAATGAATCTTGTCCTCTACAAGCATCACAGTTTTATTCCCCGCTTTGTACTGAATCTCAAGGACCAAACCTATTCGACGGATTCCAGGAAAAACCTTCTTGGAAATTGATGTCAAAGGGGGAGAGAGAGATCACATCAAAGCTTATCATCAGGGAGAGAGAGATCACATCAAAAGCTTATCACCTACAAAGGAGAAAGTACTAAGGGGGAGAGAATACTCAAGGATCCCATATATTAAGGGGGAGAAAGAAATCTCCAAGGGGGAGAGAATACTCAAGGATCCCAGATGCTTGATGTTCAAGAGGAGAGATGCCACATGTCTTTTTGGGGGAAAGACATGTTCATATGAACTCATTTGAATTAAGTTCTATTCATATCTTTCAGCTCTGATTTTCTGTTTCCTATCTTCTCCCAATATCCCATGTACGATTCAGGGGGAGCAAGACACCTAAGGAAAAGAAATCAGTCAAATTCATTGCATATCTTTATTCTTGGGGACATGTTGAATTCAATGTGGTACCTTGTACTCACTCTCTACATGTCATCCCAGTCTTGGTATTCTTGTGGTTTCTTTTGTTTGCTCTGGCTAGTGGACGTACCTGTGTTATCTAACCTTGTTTGTGCAGGTTCATTCCATCCTAAGCCAACTCAAGACCACAAGGTAAGTATATGCATCAAAATCATGAGTATGAGGAGTTCTTGCTTATGTACATACTGTTTGCAAGAAGGACTCATGAGCATGAAGGTATTTTCCTTGATAATCTTTTGCTCTGATGCATATGGCCAAGATGCATGTAACACATTGCCTACTCTGTCATGGTTATGCTCTCACATGCCTCTATATTTCATATTTACATGAGTGCATACATGTAGGGGGAGCCTATGCTCGTTACATGTCCTTCCAAAGCTTTACTTGCTGTTCTTTATATCTTTATCTAAAGCTTTGATGTATGTTGCCATCAATTACCAAAAAGGGGGAGATTGAAAGCACAAGTGCTCCCTAGGTGGTTTTGATAATTGATGACAACATATCTCTTGTTGGACTAACATTTCTATCTAGCATGTTTCAGATAAGTTCAACAATGGAGTGGCATGGACTAAAGGTTGTGGGAACTCCTTCAAGATGCTAAGGACAAAGGATTGGCTAAAGCTTCAAGCTCAAGACTCTTCATTTTACATTTTAGTGATCCAAGATCACATTGAGTCCATAGGAAAAGCCAATACTATCAAGGAGGGATGAGGTGTTGCTTAATGAGCCTCTTGCTTCATGTGCTTAATGATATGCTCCAAAATCCTCAGCTACTTTCCCATATCCACATATGACCTAAACCCTAAGCCAAACTCGGTCCTACCGATTCTTCCTATCCGGCGCCACCGAGTTTCACTTGTCATTAGCCACTGTCAAACCCTAGCAATTCGGTTCTACCGATAAGGGTCTCGGTCTCACCGAGATGGGATTGCAAACTCTCTGTTACCTATTGCAATATTCTCGGTCCCACCGAGATATGCAATCGGTCCCACCGAGATTGCAATGTAAACTCAGTGTTTCCCCTTTGTAACTTTTCGGTCTCACCGAGTTCCACTCGGTCTCACCGAAAGAGCAAATCGGTCCCACCGAGTTTGCCTGACCAACTCTCTGGTTAGCTAATTACCAAATTCGGTCTCACCGAGTTTGTGTAATCGGTCTCACCGAGATTACGTTATGCCCAAACCCTAACCGAATCGGTCCTACCGAGTTGCATGTCAGTCCCACCGAAAATCTCTAACGGTCACTAGGTTTACATTTTCGGTCCGACCGAGTTTATTGATTCGGTCCCACCGAGATTGGAAAACTGTGTAACGGTTGGATTTTGTGTGGAGGCTATATATACCCCTCCACCTCCTTCTCATTCGTGAGAGAGCCATCAGAACACACACACCATTCCAACTCATATGTTCTGAGAGAGAACCACCTACTCATGTGTTGAGACCAAGACATTCCATTCCTACCATATGAATCTTGATCTCTAGCCTTCCCAAGTTGCTTTCCACTCAAATCTTCTTTCCACCAAATCCAAATCCTATGAGAGAGAGTTGAGTGTTGGGGAGACTATCATTTGAAGCACAAGAGCAAGGAGTTCATTACCTACACACCATTTGTTACTTCTTGGAGAGTGGTGTCTCCTAGATTGGCTAGGTGTCACTTGGGAGCCTCCGACAAGATTGTGGAGTTGAACCAAGGAGTTTGTAAGGGCAAGGAGATCGCCTACTTCGTGAAGATCTACCGCTAGTGAGGCAAGTCCTTCGTGGGCGATGGCCATGGTGGGATAGACAAGGTTGCTTCTTCGTGGACCCTTTGTGGGTGGTTGCTTCTTCGTGGACCCTTCGTGGGTGGAGCCCTATGTGGACTCGCGCAACCGTTGCCCTTGGGTGGAGCCCTGTGTGGACTCACGCAACCGTTACCCTTCGTGGGTTGAAGTCTCCATCAACGTGGATGTAGGATAGCACCACCTATCCGAACCACGGGAAAAACATCCGTCTCTCCAATTGCGTTTGATCTCTCCAAACCCTTCCCTTTACATTCTTGCAAGTTGCATGCTTTACATTCCGCTGCTCATATACTCTTTGCATGCTTGCTTGATATGTATTGCGTGTGCTGAAATTGTGACTAAACCCCACTTAAACCGAAAAAGCTTAAAGATTGCAACTTTAGCACTAAGTGTCTAATCACCCCCCCTTTAGACACATCTACTTCTAGATCCTACAGCAATCCAGTGCAGAAAATTTAAGTGCAATATAGTTTTCGAGGAGATTATGATCCTCAGGTTGGTCGGCCGCACCCAACCTGAGTCTCGAGGAATTTACACACCGCCTTTTGTGTCCAGAAGTATTCTGCCGAGCTAGGAGTTGATCCTCAGGCCGATTTTGTGAATCAACCTGAGTCTTAGGGTCTATTGGGATCAGCGGTCTTATGTCATCCTTCAGGTGCATCTCGGGTTTTAGACTGATACACACCTTGAGGGCTACTGGCTATATATATATATATATATATATATATATATATATATATATATATATAGGGAAAATAGATACTACCACCTAGTGGTAGTTACCACCACCCTAGCTGCCCTCCGATATCTTCAGATCTGAGCGTTGATTAACGGGTTTGGTTTTATAAGTTTTCAGACTTTCTCTACCGGAGAAAATGACCAGCCCGTACCCCCACCCCACCCACCCGATTTATGTGGGAAGATAATTACCATATAACTACCTCCAGTAAAACGAGCAAGCTATATATCAAAATATATCCACCGGCCGCTGGCGTCAGGCATCCTTATGCATACTAGAATCGATCTAATGCTGGTGCATGTAGGATTTGGATTGCTAATTTAGAAGAGAAGCATTCATGGATGCATGCAATTGACCAACGACAGTGCATCAGGACGCATCAACTAACCGTACAAACATAATGTACATGACATTCTCCATACTACATGCGTACATATATATACTCCCTTCAAAAAAAAATATGTGTCCACTAACGAATCTGTAACACATAGTCCCGTCTGAATTTCCTAAAAAAAGTACTCCTATCTAAACAAAAATACATACAAAGTCAGCAACTCCATAAATATCTCGTTTATATTATATATGCACAACAGTCCACCGTATATACTACATACACCATTCTAAAATAAGAAGTATATTTCTTCATACTACAAGACACATATACTCCACCCTCCATAAAAAAGCATATATACTCCATGTTCTAAGAAATACATACTCCATACTCTTGGTGGTTCCCAATACTAAGTTCAAAATTAATATACTGCATACTTTTTTTTTCTTGACAGTTCATACAATATACTACATACTAAAAAAACTATATCTACTTCAAAAAGGTATACTACATACTCTCTGTGAAAAACAATTATATGTAGACATGCACATACTCCATGTGAAAATTTATAAATATACTCCATAATATAGCAGTATAGTAGTATGTGGTACATACCATAATTCTGAAACGAACTATAAATTACATACAAAATACTACTTTTTTGGCACACATATATATTTTGTGCATTCACGTAAAAGAGTATTAATACTCCAGCTTGGTGTTAATAATCCGTACTCAAATAATCAAATGCTTATACTTCACACTCCAATTTTACTTAGTAGTGCATACTCCATACTACAAAAGTTACATGTTAAAACTCCATACTACAGGTATACATGGGGAGTGAGTATACTCTATGCGGTTCTAAAAAAGACAATATATTTCGTACTATAATAGAAGAATCAAAAAAGAGTTATACGTCCCCATACTACCTTTTTCCAACAAAAAATACTTGTTAAAAAAAGAGAGATAAATACGTACTCTGGATAAGAAAATTACCATCCATCTACGGTGCTTATCAAGAATAATCAGCACCACTTAAAGAAAAAGAATAATCAGCTTCATGTTCACAGGCTTATCCGATGAAAATATTGTTGTACACACCCAAGATTGAGGAGATCGTTGCAACAGCCTGCCACCCGCTTGCCGGATTATTTAATAATAAAAACTGAATTAGTTTCTGCCTACTAAATTGCATTGGCACCCGTTAACAGTATCCATTACCCGGTTGATTTGATGCCACGTTTGAGGGACGGGGAAGAGGGACACGTGGAGGCCAAAGAAGGTGATGGTAACTACCACTGCTTGTAGATAAAAATTGTCCTATATATATATATATATATATATATATATATATATATATATATATATATATATATATATATATATATATATATCGGCAGAGAATAAATTGCACCAATAAAAAATATTGACAAAACATTGGCCCGCAGTCACGGTGGTGCACCACCTCGGAAGCAGTCCGGCATAAAGCTCGGGCGCTAGTGGCTTGCTCCATAAAGGGCATTTCCAGCATTAAGCTCGGCTAAACTCCTTCAACTTTTTTGAACCAAGGTGATATGACACCTCGGATATAGTCCGACATTGGAGCCCAGATACAGTCCGGCGTCGGAGTTTGGACATAGTCCGGCGTTGGAGCTCAGATACATTCCAGCGTTGGAGCTCGGAAAGCGGTCCCACGTTGGTGCTTGGCTGCAAAAGATACCTCGAATGCAGTCTGGCGTTGGAGCTCGGACGCAAGAGGACGCTGCCCGGGAACAATTTCAAACCCGAGGTGTGGCATAAAAATAACAAGGCATTGATAAAGGCCAAAGACTTAAAGGGCTCCTCGGATACCCGACGTGTGAGATCTTCAGATTTAGCTCGGCAATCCTCAAGATAGAAGATGGGAAGATTTGTTGAACCAGTTTTCAAGACCGACGACCGAAGACAAAGAACAGTTTGGAAGAATCAAGGAGCGTCCCCAACTTGAAGACCGGTTCAGGGGGCTACTGACGGTGTCCTGGACTAGGGGGTACTCACCACGTCGTCTCCCGGTCAGTTAGATTGGGCCGAGGACCCCCATGGCCGTATACTCATGGACCAGTTTAGACAGTTGTCGCATACAATGAAGATTCCACAAGACTTGGTGGTCAAGACAAGGACTCCTCCCCCACCGGCGTATTCGGCTAGGACTCTTGTTATCCTAGGCCTCTGGTGCATTATATAAACCAGGGGCAGGCTAGTCGATAGATACAACAACAATCATACCATAGGCTAGCTTCTAGGGTTTTGCCTCTATGATCTCGTGGTAGATCAACTCTTGTAATACTCATATCATCAATATCAATCAAGCAGGACGTAGGGTATTACCTCCATCAAGAGGGCCCGAACCTGGGTAAACATCGTGTCCCCTACCTCCTGTTACCATCCACCTTAGACGCACAGTTCGGGACCCCCTACCCGAGATCCGCTGGTTTTGACACCGACAACGGTTGTCGCTGGAGCTCGAGGAGAAAGACGGGTTAGGGGTCGGCGTTGTAGAGCTCCCCGACTCGAATGGCTGGCACCACGCGACATGGAAGAACATGGCGAAGCCCTACGACATGGTGGTGAGGCGGGAGGAGGACGACGGCCGCGGGATCAACGGCGACGGTGACGGAGGTGCTCGGGTGTAAGAGAGAGAGAGGGAGAGAGAGAGCATGGGAGAGGGGGCGATTTAAATATCTTTGTGGGGGGAGGGGGACTTAACAAGACCGAGGGGGGGGTCCGTGGCGTTCTTATCCCCTCGCCGGCAACGATGAGGTGATCGGATGCTGATACGTTTCCAACGTATCTATAATTTATGAAGTATTCATGCTATTATATTATCAACCTTGGATGTTTTATATGCATTTATATGCTATTTTATATGGTTTTGGGACTTACCTATTAACCTAGAGCCCAGTGCCAGTTTATATTTTTTTTCCTTGTTTTAGAGTATTACAGAAAAGGAAAACCAAACGGAGTCCAATTGACCTGAAACTTGACGGAGCTTATTTTTGGACCAGAAGAAGGCCATGGAGTAAAAGAGTTGGGCGAGAAGAGTCCCGGGCTGCCCACGAGGGTGGGAGGCGCGCCCACCCCCCTGGGCGTGGCCTCTACCTCGTGGACAGCCCGGAGACCCCCCTGACTTGTTCTCGACGCCAAAACCTCTTATATATACAGAAACCTCTAGAAATTAACCTAAATCGGAAGTTTCGCCGCCGCAAGCCTCTGTAGCCATGAGAAATCAATCTAGGCCCTCTCTGGCACCCTGCCGGAGGGGGCCATCATCATCGGAGGGCATGGAGGAGGATCCCGGAGGGGCCATCATCGTCATGAAGGCCAAGGACCAGAGGGAGAACTTCTCCCCATCCAGGGGGGAGGCCATGGAGGAGGAAGCACAAGCGGAAGAACCTCTCCTCCTCTCTCTTGGTGGCACCAGAGTGCCATCGGAAGGGGAATCATCGCCGCGGTGATCGTCTTCATCAACATCACCATCACCATCACCATCCACATCTCTTTTATGCGGTCCACTCTCCCGCACCCCGCTGTAATCCCTACTTGAACATGGTGTTTTATGCCACATATTATGATCCAATGATGTGTTGCCATCCTATAATGTTTTGAGTAGATATCCTTTGTCTTTGGGTTGATTAATGATTTAGATTGGTACGAGTTGTATGTTTTATTTTGGTGCTGTCCTATTGTGCCCTTCGTGTCGCGCAAGCGTGAGGGATTCCTGCTGTAGGGTGTTGCAATACGTTCATGATTCGCTTATAGTGGGTTGTTTGAGTGACAGAATCATAAACCCGAGTAAGGGGGTTTGTTGCGTATGGGATAAAGGGGACTTGATACTTTAATACTATGGTTGGGTTTTACCTTAATGATCTTCAGTAGTTGCAGATGCTTGCTAGAGTTCCAATCATAAGTGCATATGATCCAACAAGAGAAAGTATGTTAGCTTATGCCTCTCCCTCATATGAAATTGCAATGACGACTATCTGTCTTGTTAACAATTGCCTAGCACAATTCCGCACACCGATCCACCATTATTCCACACTTGCTATTTATAATATTTAGTAATATATTCTAACTTTATGATAACAGCCCCTACTTTTATATTTTATTTCTCTGATATCATGCAAAGTTATTCTCTTCATACCCACAACGTAGTTTTATTTCTCGTTTCTAGTTGGAAGCAAACGTTCGGTGTACGTAGAGTCGTATCAGTGGCAAATAAGGCTTGAGAGAATATTGATCTTACCTTTAGCGACTTGTGGGTTCGACACTCCATACTTATCACTTTCACCTTTGGAAATTGCTACGATGATTTTCTGCACTTGGAGATTATCAGGGGCGAATATGCGCAGTGGGTCAGCTTCCCCTGTAGCGAGGTGGAAGGTGGCGGGGAGCTGGGCCGGGCCGGCTGGCTAAGGCTGAGGGGAGGGGGAAGGGGGTTTTCCTTTTCCTTTTTACCTTTTCCTTTTATTTTTTTGTTTTCTATTTTACAATTATCTTTAAATCAAAAAATAGTTTTATAAAATATAAAACTTGCACCTAATTTAGTTTAGTAAATTAGGTCACTGCCACAATTACTTTGTCATTTAAATAAATAAATTTCGAATTTTTATAAATTAAAAAGCATTTAAATAATTGTTTTATCCACTGTTTCAATTAGTTTAGGACATTTAAACACTTTATAAAAATGTTGGTTTATCACCATAATTAGTTATGTATTGTTTTCCACATGATGAACATTTTAGTTTTCATGTTTGTGAAATTTTGAATTTCACTTATTATTTGAATTTGAATTAAAGTGGATTTTGAAATGAGATAGAATCAAAGAAGATCATGCACTGTTTAGCAAAATGATTAGATTAATCACAGAGTGTTGTTGTAGCTCATAATACAGGGGTGTTACAACATGGGAGAAGGATGGCTTGCTCTCTGCTAGATCTATATACGCTGCCAAATTCTCAGGGCTGGAAGTTGCGCCAACAACTACGTTTACATGCAAGTCGAGGGCACCCATGCAGTGTCGTTCCTTCGCATGGATAGCCATCAAGGACTGGTGCTAGACGTCCGACATATTAGCAAGGAGGGAACTACCACATCAAAGCACCTGCCCACTATGTGAGCAGCGTGACGAGACCATGAATGACATCATGATAGGTTGTGTCTTTGCTCAGAAGATCTGGACACGGGTTTGCATGGCCATGGGGCAGCCGGAGAGAGCCCCCCTACCGGATGAGACATTGCCCGAGTGGTGCATCAGGCAGGTGGTAAGGGTGAAAATCAGAAACACTGCAATGCCGTGATATTCGACGGAGTAACGCCATACACACGCCATGTACTCCAGCGAATCGACGGCGAGGGTTGGCTATGGAAGCACGCAGGCTTGCTATGAGGAGAAGTCGAGGGGTTCTTCACCGGTTTGGCACCGTGGGCGAATAGCGAGTAGTGGGCCAAGGGTAGATGACTTGGTGGCTTTTCTCTTTAATATATGATACGTACATCCGTACTTATTCTAAGAAAGAAAGTATACATTCACACAGCAGCGAGTCTACTAGACAGGCTTAAACAGGCTCAAGCCTGCCCTCCAAAAAACAATACCTTTTTAATAGTAGTACTACTACTACTTTCATCCCAGCTCAATAGTACATATATTATCGAGACATGCACAGCGAACAGGCACCTCAAACGAATGCACAGCCTCCATCTACTGTGTAATTACTAGTTCATGTATTGTTAACCAATTTAGTGTTCAATCCAACTTATTTGGAAAAAAGAAGAGGAGTACAAAAAATGAGTATGCATGCATGTACCCCTCACGCTGAACCTGAACCTATCCCAACTAATATGAACCCAGATACCCTTTCCTTTGCTATTGTGATTGTAACCCCTCCTTCAACTTATATGTACAACAAGATGGGGAGATAATGATTATTTTGCAAGATAAATTCAAAATTTGGTTCAATTTTTTTTCAAAAATACTAGAAAAAATCTAGTTAATGCAAAAAATAGTAATTTGGGAAATTGAACTTATTTTGACAACAAGATTAGGACATCATGGTTAATTTTTTCTCCAAAAGAGAGCTTAGTTTTCTCGCCGTTGATTTGAGCCTACCCTTCATTTTCTTCCTAGATTCGCCACTGCATCCACATGCATGTGTGTATTTATTTCAAAAAATAAAACTTAAGAATGATTGACCTTTGGGGGAATAACCTGGGCTCAATGAAGACCGGGAGCCAAAAGCAATTTCGAAAAATATTACGGGGATCAAAACAGGCTTTTGTAATATGTTGTAAATAAAGCAAAACCAGCATGTCCATTACGTTGAAGTATGAAAATAGTCGGTTGAAACAACAACAAAAATATGCCCACAAAAAAAACCGATGCCGTCGGACCGCTAGCTACACGGTGAAGCAAGTCGGCGTCCTACCACACACAAAGTATCAATCATGCTTCGTAGCCAGTCTTTGTTTCGCTGCATAGAGAGTGGGTGCTGGTGCTGAAGTAAACACAACGTAATTGGCACGCTGCAAAAAGAACCACTGGATCACCATATTGTCAAGTCGTTCGGTCCAGATCATCGCGGCGAACACCAATCAAAAGAGATGTCTTCTCCTACCTGTAGAGCTGGCCAAGGCTTCGAGAACTATTCTGATGACGACGCATGTATAGCGGGCTGTCCTCTACGGTCGAAAGTAGCCACTCCTTTTTTTGTTTGTTTGAAAGTGAGTTGAAAGTAACCACTGAATAGAGAAGCCGGCGTGCTCTCTCCTTGTCGAAATTAGGGTGCGAAATAACGGCCTGACCATAGGTCCATCCTTTTTGCGTCACGTTCTTTTAGCTGAGCTCCTTCCGGAGTGTTGCTTAGCAATCCGATCACGTACCCATGTGGGCGTTAATCACAATTAGGCCGTTAGACGTTCGTTGCATTAATTTGTACGCAGGCTGAAATTGGCAAAGCTCGACAAGCTAGAGTCTTAGACGTCGTTACGCTCCCTTGCCTTGCCCGCACGTAATCGAGCGGAGGTATCGGCATCGCCCAGAACGGCGACACATGTGCACGCCACGAGCGGCGCGCGCGTCACGTCGCGCCGGGATTAGCAAAGCCAAGGCTCCGTCGATGAGATCGAACCTGTGCGCACGCGGCGTCGCCGTCGTCCCGATTCCCTTGCCCAAATGGCGTGGGCATGTATACCGTGTGCCTACCCCTGGCCTCATGCACCCGTCGCGCCTGCCCACCCGCATGCACCGCACACTGCCGCCACCGCAAATCTAGCCGCGCTTTCTGTGAGATCTTCCTTCAATCATCACCGGTGTATCTCCGGTTTCGTTACACGCGGAGATGCGGTCCATGAGTCACTCACGGCGCATCCAACCTTTCCGCACCGTCCACATCAAGAGCGCTGCACTGGCCACTGGCAATGGCCGCCGCGGGCCGGGCGGGGATAGAGGCGTCCTGCAGCGACGGATTATTGCGAGGGGTGACGGATTGATTACGCGAGTCGAATTGATTTGGGATTGGAAAAGGGGCAAGTCACGACGTCCTCCATGCCATCTTGCACCACACGAGCAGCTCCCCTCACGTACGCGGTTCAGCGGTCCACTTAGCTCCCCATCGGCACGTGGAATTGGAGGCGTCGGGACTCGGAACGGGCACGGCGGAGCAACATGCTCGTATCAGCTCCGTATTCCGATCGTGTGGAAAAAAACACGACCTCTATCACAGTGTTCAGCCACAAATGACTCGTCTAAGAAAATTATCCAAATTTGACATATTAGCTCAATATCTAACCCCTTAATGTTCAGATTAAACATGTAAACACCACAGTTAACGGCATTTAGCACTTGGTCTAGGTGATCAACCCGCAGACGGACAAACGAAGGGCCGCATAGGGCCGCGTTTACGTGGCTAACCTTAACGTCGTCCATTCTGACTTTAAAACTATTGGACACTCGATACTATAAGCCCGACGTCGAAATGATGGACAATCTCATGAATGCCCGGGGTAGAATCTTCCAACCTTCCTCCCCCCCCCCCCTCGGCCCCCAACCACTCTCCGGCCACCGCATCTGACCACCTTCCGGCCACCGCAAGCCCTCCGCTTGGCCACACACCCACCACCTGCCTCACACTCGTCACCAGCCCCCTGGATGCGTTGCTCCCTTCAGTTGCACCACCCCCATCGTCACTCTTTGACTTTCCCTATGTCAAAGCTGGCCAGGTGGCTCTCCGCTGCTTCCTGGGCTGCGGCAACACCATGGGCCTGGAGTTCGAAGATGATTGCAGCTACTACTGCCGACTCGCCGTCACAACATCGGAGCTGCACCTGGCTTCGCCCCTCTACATCGTTTTCAAGTTCTCCAACCGCCACCTCGACGTCATCACCGTCGCCACGCTGCTCCAAGCTACCTTTGGCGGCTGTGCTGCAGACTTCTACGTTGCCATGTGCTCCGCCTCGTCTTCTACTGGCTTCCTCCCGAGTCGCGGAGATCATCCTAGATCAAACTAGGATCCGCCACTGCAAATAAGCCTTCTCCTTCGCAAGAACCCCCCCCCCGCTTCCACCACCGCCCCTTGTGGCTGCCTCATGCATGTCGCTTGCTACCCTCATGCAAATTTCAGAAGACCTATGCCTTCACATCGAAGGCGTGGTTTCCACCCAACTCCGATCGACAGTCACCATCGACCCATGCTCCAATCTCCATGGATGCCGCATGTATGCACGCGTCATCCAATTCCCGTTCGCCCTCTGTGCCAACTCAATGGACCTAATCCTCGCTCGCCTGTTTGGTGGCTCTACCTCCACTTCAATGTCGTTAACGATGGAGACTCATGCTTCTCGTTCACTGTCGCCAACCCAGCAGTTGCCAACCTCATTGCCTCCATGGGAGACTTCCACAAACTGGGCATGCTGATCCATTTCCCCTGGTCGCCGCTCTTGGCTAGCGCCGGGTGCTCACTCGCCGGCGAGGTCAAGATTCCAATGTATGATGCTACGTCGTCCTCCCCGACGGCGAACCTCACTGCATCACTGCCCTCACCGTCAACAACTCTCGACCTGCCAAAGGTGAGACATTATCGACTGGTATTAGCTTTTTTTTACCGTATGCTACTTGCTAACCGCCTTAACCAACTCCCACCCCAACTACATTACACCTCACACATTCATTTTTTCTGGGTTACCTTTATGCCAATTAGTGTTAGACCTAATGAAGTCCTGGTGGAGTCAACTTTAAACCACTGTTTTTCGGTCAAACAAGATTTCCATGTAGTCAAGGTTGATGAGCTCATTTTCAAAACTGGCATTTTCTCTCGCTCAGCAAAATTTCAAATCCTTAAGTCTAGGTCTCTTGACTTCTCAGGCTTTAGTCTTTTTCTTTTTGACCAGCTAGAATCAGCCGTTGCTCACTGCAGCCGGCTCCTCGCGCTATATAAATCATTTTCTTACACCCCACTGCAGCCACGAACCGTTTCCATCCTTGGCCCCTTTGAGCCACCCAAATCGCACCTGCATGCTCCACCCCACCCACCCTCACGGGCTCGCCGCACGTCCATTCAGCCATGCATGACCCCCTGGCCCACCCCATGCACAATGGTGGTTGTGCGGCGGCGTCAGATAGACCAAATCCGCAAAGAAAATCCGTATGCAGCGTGCAGGGCTGCGCATGCGTGTGAGGCTCGCGCTAGAACCCAGGCATCCCCTTTTGTCTCCCTGTCTGTACCAAATCTAGGTACCCCACTCACTCCCCCCCCCCCCCCCGCGTCTAATCCGGACGGTGCTGCACCGCCCTCTGTCTCTCCCCGCTTGGTCACTGTTGCCGCTCCTTGTCAGAACTCTGCATCGGGAACTGACGAAACCGAGTGGTCATGCCATCGCTCGCCCACGCCGACCCCTCAAGCTACTCCTGGCCAGCATCTAACCATCATCATCGCGCCTAAACCAGCCATGTAGCCTAACCCATCCGCTAGATGACCACGCCAAACGCCCCGGGCACCTCAAACATTGCAACACGCAAGAGATCACGCTCTGCTGATACAAGATATGCCGCCCATGCGGTCCAACAGCGCCACGACGACCACATATCGAGATGCTCTTCTCTCCTCCACCCGCGGCCACAGTCACCCGCAACCACTCCTCCCATATATACCTCGTCGGCCTCTCTCCCCACTCCTTCATCGCTTTCATCCACCACACTCCTCAAACAAGAAGATGCACTGCTTCCGGTGCCTCGCACTAGACCACTGCGTCAAAGCTTGTCGTGACCCCGTCTGCTGCGCTCGCTGCTGGCGGAACGGTCACCGCAGTCGTGACTGCAGGTACCTCCGGATCTGGCCCCTCTTGCTTCCTCTCCCTGACATTTTTTCCTCAAACCCTAACCTAGCCTTCTGCCCTCGCAGCATGAACCCAGGAAGCTCATCGTCGTCGGTGCCCCGCGACGTCCCCGTCATCCAGTCGGCGCCCTTCCCCGCGGTCTGCATCCCCTCCCCGTTCGTCCTTCACGGCGTCCCCGTCACCTCCGACGGGGTCCCACTGCCTCCACCTTCACCACCACGCACATCCGCCCCTCCTCCCTCCCCCAGCACTCCCCACCATGATCCCATACACACTAGCTCATCACCGTTCGACACTCACCCCATGCGGGATCGCTTCTCTGAAATTTTCGTCGCATCTCAGTTCAATAGGGCAGATTCACACGTCTTGGAAACCGAGTCTGACGAGGAGCTGCCTCGCTCGGAGAGGGAGGCTGGCCTGCTTACACCCTATGGTGACATCCCCCTCATTGCAGCACCCCCATGCCTTATCCACTGCCCATGTTGCTTCTCTCTTGCCCACCTCCAGAACCCTGATCCAGACCCCATTCCACTCATCCGCCGCGCAATCCAGCACACATGCGGCAACCCAGCCTTTATCATGGGTGGATCTTGGCGCGGGGTCGCCTGTATCACCTTCCACACTCCTACTGCATGCGATGTCATCCGCCACAACCCCATTGATTTTGAGGGCAATGTGGTTACCATAGAGCCTATAGAGCACGCGGACCGATCCATTGTCGTCTGCACCGATCTGGCACAGATCGAGGTGTCTGAATTCCCACACGAGCTCTGGCACAACGATGGCATCCATTTCGCACTTGCTTTCCTTGGGGATGTCAGTGCTGTCGACGACTTTTGTCTCCATGGCATCGACTACACCTCTGTCCGGGCCTTGTCCTGCTTCAGTCGGGCAAGTCGGCTCCTCCTGGTATTGTGATCTAGCTCCCCCCATCAATGAGATAAAAATAGCAAAGGTGGTCGAAGTCTCACGCTGGCACCATGGCGACGGCGCCAATCCCTTTGGTGGAGGCTCCTCTGACGGCGATTCTGCCCCACTTTCCCAGTGCGGCTCGCCGCGTCCTCTTTCTCCTGACAACATTGCCCCGGTGGTCTCTGCCGTCAGGGCCGGCTGGCTTGCCGACCCCACCTACATTGGCACCAGGCGGGTTTCCCACCGCCATAACTCCGGAGCATGTGTTCCCTCTGCTTCCCCTTGCGGCGCCACGGGAGAATCCGCTCTGTCCATTGCCCTTCCACCACCTGGCTCTGCGCGTGATCCCCTTGTCATCTCTGATGATGACTTTGCCGGCTCTGAGGACATGCATGTCGCCCTCCTGCATGGCGTTGCTAGTGACTCCCTGGACATGGTGCATGCACCTGTGGGCCCAGTGCCGCCCCCACCTATCATCAGGCCGTCCCCAGGGTTGTTGCTGTTGATCCACCAGCACAACACGTTGGCATGATGGTTGTTGCACCGGTTCAGGGCCCTCTGCTGGCATCGAACACGTCAGCTTTCATTGTGTTCGTGTTGCCCGTCACAGACCCCCCCCCTCCCCGCACTCGCCACCTTCACGTTCTCTGCTGGGGAATCTTCACGTGCCAACGGTAATTCCCCCTCCCCTACGCCTTCTCAATCAACTCCTATAGTCATTGCTGCCACTAACACGGCTGCTGATGCGACGGACACATATCTCCCTCTCCGGGACCTCGACACCCATGAGTGCACCATATGCAAGGAGCGCCACCAATCAGCTCGCGACCACTCCTTCTCCAAGGACAAGCTGTGTCGTAGTGCATGCCTCGCTGGCAAGGAGGCTAAGTACTCCCCCATGCTTGCCAAGGCCGTCAAAGCCAAGGACGCTCGCCTCTCTACAGGTGACACCGGCACGGATATTGGCATTTCCATCCAGGATGCTTGCCTCGACGCTGCCGATGGCCCTCCTGCCTCTGCTGAAGACCTGGCCACCATTGCGCTTCTCTATGGCGCTTATGATGGCCACATTGCTGCCATCCTTGGCTCCGAGGCCTCTGCCTCTGGTGACGAAGACGTGCCATGATCACCGCCCCAGCCATGCTTGGCCCCTCGACGTCAGGGCCCCATCTGAAGTTGAGGACCGCCTTCGCTAGTTCATACGCATTATCTGTATCATTGCCCTTTTGTTACCCGTATCTATTGTCGTTCGTTTCAGAACTATCCTTGCGCCTCTATGTAATAGGTGCAGTCGTAGAACTCATGTACTTCTTCCGCTCCATATGGTGTCTGAATGTCGTGACTGAAAAACTTTTATGAGTAACGCCGCAATCTCTATTTACTCATGGAATGTACGTGGTCTGGGTGATGATGACAAGTGTTCTGTCATCCTAATTACTTGCGGCCAAACCCCACATTGCCCTCTTACAAGAATCAAAAGTTGAAAATTACTCCGACGCCAAACTAAGATCATTCGTACCACACCATCTAGACCAAGTTTTCTCCTTGCTCGCCGTTGGCATGGCTGGCAGCACCATTTCGGTCGTCAGCACATCTTCTCTCCAGGTTATCTCATACTCTCACCTAAACCTCTCCTCCACCTTAATTCTAAGGTCAACTGCATGCGCTAATAACATCGCCATCACCAATATCTACGCCCCTCCACCTGGGCCCTCAAACAACCCTTCCTCGATGAGATCCTATTGATTGCACAACCAGATGATGCCCCATGGTTAATTGTTGGCGACTTCAACCTCCCGTGCTTTCCCTCCGACAAAAACAACAATACCTTTCGCCGGTCAGAAGCTAACACTTTCAACCAAGCTATCGACAACCTATCTCTTATCGAACTACCACTCCTCGATCGACAATTTACGTGGTCCAACAATCGATCAACGCCCACCTTAGAACGGATCGATCGTGCTTTTTTAACCTCGCATGGGCAGATGCCTTTCCCAACACTTTCTTATCCTCGCTCACACGTTTCACATCTGATCACGCGCCTCTCCTGATACACGTCACCACAACGATTCCGCGATCTAACTTCTTCAAATTCGAGCCTGGCTAGTCCAATTTTTGTCCATGCAATGGCATTGTCACAACATGCTGCACTCCCATCCAGACCACTTCAACCAACTCAGCCGCCCTCCTCGCAGCAGCACTAAAGAAATCTAGGGTTGGCCTCAAATCTTGGGCACGTTCTCGCATTCCCACTCCTCTCCGCGAATCTCATTGCAAATCAGCCATTTCGGCCTTTGATCATGCTGAAGAACTCAGAGCTCTATCACTATCTGAAATCCTCACTCGCAAGATCATCATCTCACTTCTCAAATGCACGATCCAGGAGAAAATGACGTACTGGTGTTGGCGTGCCAAGGTTTTCCGGGCCATCAATGTGGGAGAAAACACAAAATTCTTCCACATGTCTGCCTTGCAATGCCTTAGGAAGAACAAAATCTTTACTCTCACTAGGGACGGTCATGAGTTCATATCTCACCACCAAAAAGCCAAGATCCTCCATGATTTCTTCGTATCCATCATTGGTACACCAGCCGATACATCATGCTCCTTTGACCTGAACGAGATCTACCCTAACCCTGTGACCAGCCTCCATATCTTAGACGAAATCTTTTTGGAAGCAGAAATCAAAAATGCCTTCTTCCAAATGAATCCCTAGGCCAGCCCTGGCCCAGATGGGTTCGGGCCCTCCTTCTATAGAAGATTTTGGCCCAAAGTAAAAAAGCCTCGTCCTCTCCTTCTTCTCCCAAATTCATCAAGGCGTGGCAGACACAGAACGCATTAACCATGCACACATCATCCTCCTTCCAAAAAAAGATATGCCTACCTCTCTTGACGCCTTCCGACCCATCTCGCTCCAGAACTGCCCGATAAAAGTTGTCTCCAAAGTCTTAACCTCTCACCTCAAGCCACTCATACCTCTGTTAGTTCATGGTAATCAGACTGGTTTTTATCACCGGCAGGAATATTGCCGAAAATTATGTCTTCGCGGTTGATCTCATAAGCTCCTGCCACACTAGGAAAAAGCCTACCATGGTCTTGAAACTAGATTTTTATAAATCCTTTGACTCCATGGCATGGCCTTCCCTTGATAAGATTCTTCTCGTTTGTGGCTTCTCACAAACTTTCCGTAACTAGATCCAGAACATTCTTCACACGGGTAATACTGCCATACTACTGAATGGTGTGCCAGACAATTGGATTGAATGCAAAAATGGCCTACGGCAAGGTGATACGATCTCTCCCTACCTCTTTCTTCGTCGCAGACCTGCTCCAGCAACTCATCTTCAAGAACACGGAGGCTGCCATCCACCCCCCTATTTTCTCACATCTACCTCCCACTGTTCTTCAGTACGCCGACGATTCGCTCATCGTTGTTGCTGCCTCCCCTGTTGCCGCCGCAGCTCTCAAAGTAATCTTAAATAACTTGGCCAATGCTACAGGGCTGACCATCAACTTCTTCGAAACCACTCTAGCCACTCTACACACAAATGACACCATAGCTAACACCACCGCCCTTGCCATGGGCTGCTCACGCGCCCCCTTCCCCCAAACTTACCTCAGCCTTCGTCTCTCCCCTACAAAGCCACCACCCAATGCCTTCGATCTTCTATTACAACGCTCTCGCAAGCTGCTGACATGGTGGCGAGCCAAACTGCTGGAAAAGGTGATTGTCTCGTCCTCATCTCCGCAGTCCTTGACTCCCTCCTTACCTACTTCATGTTGGTCTTCTGCATTCCAAAAAAGGTCATAAAAACCTTAGACTCCCTATGTAGGGATTTCTTCTGGGCGGAAGAGGATTCATGTTCAGGAGCCCAATGCCTTATTGCATGGGAAAACGTGTGTGTTCCAAAGAAATATGGTGGTCTAGGGCTAAAAACCTGCATATTCAGAACATCTGCCTACTCATGAAATTTGCAGCCAAGGCCTTGACCTCTACCTCGGCCCCTTGGCTAGAATGGCTAGATCTTAAACACCCAAATGCACTAGTTTCCCCTTCCCCACAAACCTCTTTTCTCTGCCGCACCATTGCCCAGCAAATCCCCACCTTACAGACAATCTCTTTCGTCCTAAAAACGGTGGGTCGCATACTTACTTCTGGCTTGACACATGGTTGACCCCAATGCCTCTAGCCTCCTCCTTCCCCCACCTCTTCTCACACTCCACCCTCCAGCTGGTTAAGGTGGCTAATATACTGCGCTACGGTTTAGAAGCTAACCTCTGTAACTGTCTCTCCCTTCTAGGAGAGCAAGAGCTTGTTGCGTTGTTGGCTATTTTGCAGGACTTCGTTCCTTCGGCAAAGGAAGACCAAAGGTTTCTACATCGAGGACTTGACTTCTCCACCAAGCATGTGTACGGCGCCCTCATGGCAAGGCCTGATAACGATCCCCTTGCTCCCCTCATCTGGTGCTCCAAGGCTCCACGCAAGATAATTTTTTGCTTGGCTCCTCTTTAAGGACCGTCTCAACACCAGGGCCAACCTTGCTCACAAGCAGATCATCTCCACTGACATATGCCCTCGCTGTGCTATGTTACCTGAAAACTCCATGCACCTCTTCATCACCTGCCCACTTGCCAGTTGGGTATGGCAGCGCATGAGCATCCTGCCTCAGACGGACGGCATCGCCGACCTTTGGGATGCCCCTATACCCCATCACCTCCCACACAAGACATGGCCACTGTTCCTCATGTCACTCCTATGGAAGATCTGGGCAATGCGTAATGATATGTTGTTTAGGAATATTGATCAATGTTCTGTAAGAACCCCCAGGGCCCTTATTTCTGACTTAGACCTCTGGTCACATCGTCTCATGGCAACATGTGACAAGGAGGACATCTCCTCGTGGCATTCCTACCTCTCTGCATGCCGCGTGGTGCCTATGTAATTCTATGCTTGCTGCCTCGGCGACTTTTGAGTAATATATTCAGGTGGGGAGCTCCCCCTGGTGATTCTCAAAAAAACAACCTCTTCAAATAGTAACAATATAAAAATATATGCATAGATATGCGCACAAATGATCACGACAAATATGAAAAAGCATAATTGATGATGTGGTGATATTATATATGCAATGCATACATAAATCCATATACCGGCCAAATGCCTAACTTGTCTATAACTAATATTCCACCCTAAGACCGCTAACAAAGTGTGTGTCTCTAAATAATAAAGTTGAAATGACAAAACATTGCATTCAGCATTAGAAGCTAATTAGATGTGAGAGTAATAATTCATTTCATGACAAAAGTAACCGCTGAAATTATACCTGACCGGTCCTAATCATGTTAGCCAACTTATGTGATATATGTATTTAAAAACAAGAAAGGTATTTCTAGTATATATTTCTACAAACCCATGGTCCAGAGAGTGGACTACTCACACATCATCGTGGGAGTAGCGAAGTAGAAATTGATAAGTCAAAGACGGTAATTTCCTCTCCAGCAGAGTAGCGGAACAGGGTTGTAAACAAGTTCTGCCATGAAACGTGAAATGATGGCGGTGTACAAATCCCAGAAAACTTGCTACTACTGCAATTGCAATTGAAATTGATCGAGCGCCACCTAGCACCACCTGATAACCCACAAGTATAGAGGATCACAACAATTTTCGAGGGTAGAGTATTCAACCCAAATTTATAGATTCGATACAAGGGGAGCCAAAGAATATTTGAAGGTATTAGCAGCTGAGTTGTCAATTCAGCCACACCTGGAGATTAATTATCTGCAGCAAAGTGATCAGTAGGAAAGTAGTTTGACAGTTTTGATAATAGTGACACCAGCAATGGTAACAGTAACAGTGATAGCAGTAGTTTGTAGCAAGTGTAACAGTGATGATAGCACTAGTGACTTAGCAGAAACAATATGGAAAAGTTCGTATGCATTTGATCAGTGATTTGTTGGATGATATTCACCATGAGACAGTTATAACCTAGGGCGACACGGCACTAGCTCTAGTTCATCGATATAATCTAGGCATGTATTCCGTAAATAGTCATACGTGCTTTATTAAAAGAACTTGCATGACATCTTTTGTCCTACCCTCCCGTGGTAGTGGGGTCCATATTGGAAACTAAGGGATATTAAGGCCTCCTTTTAATAGAGAACCGGAACAAAGCATTAACACATAGAGAATACATGAACTCCTCAAACTACGGTAATCACTAGGAGTGGGCCCGGTTGTTGTCACACCGGGGTTATCATAACACATAGTAGGTGACTATAACTTGCAAGATCGGATCTAGAACATGGATATAATGATGAATTCATAAACGGTTCACATCTGAAATCATGGCACCGGGCCCAAAGTGACAAGCATTAAGCATGGCAAAGTCATAGCAACATCAATCTAAGAACCTAGTGGATTCTAGGGATCAAGCCCTAACAAAACTAACTCGATTACATGATGAATCTCATCCAACTCCTCACTGACCAACGAGCTTACGAAGGAATTACTCACTCCCGGTGGGGAGCATCATGGAATTGGCGATGGGGAAGGGTTGGTGATGACGAAGAATGAAGGTCCCCCTCTCTGGAGCCCCAAGCGGACTCCAGATCTGCCCTCCCGAGGAAGAACAAGGCTTGGCGGCGACTCCGTCTCGTGGATCGCGATAATTCTTTCTCCCTGATTTTTCTGGAAATATGTAATTTATAGTATCAGGAGGGTCGTCATCGGGGCCACCAGGTGGGTACAACCCACCTGGGCACGCCAGGAGAGGGAGGGCGCCCACCCAGGGGCCCCTCTCTGGTGGGCCTTGGGTCCAGTAATTCTTATTATTGATATAAAAAATCCTCAAAAAGTTTTGTTCCATTCCGAGAACTTTTATTTCTGCACAAAAACAACACCATGGTAGTTCTGCTGAAAACAACATCGGTCCGGGGTTAGTTTCATTCAAATCATGCAAATTAGAGTCCAAAACAAGAGAAAAAGTGTGAGAAAAAGTAGATACGTTGGAGACGTATCAACTCCCCCAAGCTTAAACCTTTGCTTGTCCTCAAGTAATGTAGTTGATAAACTGAAAGTGAGAAAGAAAAACTTTTACAAACTCTTTTGCTCTTGTTTGCATAAATAAGCTTAAACAACACCTAGGTTTTCCGCCAACATTATAGCTAACCATGTCAACAATAAAACTTAAAGATTATAATGATTCATATCAATGACATAATCAGTTAGCCAACAATAATAATATATCTCAAACGGCAACACGTTGTCAAAACAACCATGATATAATATGACAATAATGGTATCTCTCTAGCCCTTTCTGAGACCGCAAAACATAAATGCAGAGCACCTCCAAAGTTCAAGCAGCGACTAAACATTGTAATTCATGGTAGAGAAGATCCAGTCATGATGCACCCAACATTAGCTACACACAATGCATAAATCATGACTGTTGTGCTCTACTCAGTTTCTGGCGCTTGTTTTAGAAGATGGTGACACAACATAAAAGTAAATAGATAGTCCCTTCGCAAAGGGAAGCAGTGATTTGCAGAGGTGCCAGAGCTCAGTTTTTAAAATAGAGATAAATGATATTTTGAGACATGCACCCTTCTCATTCACTTCACGACCATCAGTTATCAACATCTTCCATGCCAAGCACGCTAGTGGCGGTTCCCAAGCGGTAAAAGTAAAGGTTTTGACTCCATTGGGAGTTTTTGTTTGATTATTTAAGAGATGAACTCTTCTGTATTTTGTAGTTTGGGACTGGGAATCCCTATTACCACCCATTTTCTCGTGCGATGGCGAATGAATAAACACTCGACCTGAGAATAACCCGCTTAGCATGGAAGATATCGAACACCTCCTGTCGTTCCATGAATGATCCAGGCACAGAAAACGGATAATTTTTTAGAAGTTTTTAGAGGTGGCACATGCAAATTTACTTAGAACGGCAGAGTAATACTGTATATAGGTAGGTATGGTGGACTCATCTGGAATAACTTTGGGTTCAAGGTTTTTGATGTACAAGCAGAAGCCCCACTTAGTATAGGCGAAGGCTAGCAATTAAGATTGAGAAGCGGCTAGCTAGAGAGCAACAACGATCATAACCATGCATTATGCATAAGTTACATTGAACACTAGCATGAGTAGGATATGAACACCATGAACATAAAAATTATAGAGGCTATGTTGGTTTTGATTCAACTACAAGCATGAACATGTACCAAGTCAAGCCACTTGAACATTCAGAGGAGGATACCATATCATCATACTACATCACAATCATTTTAACGCTATGTTGATATCCAAGATAAATCATTATCAACTCCCAGCTACTTATGCATGGCATGAGAAACTATAATCTCTAATTGTCATTGCAAACATGTTTAATCATAACGGGCTGAATCATGGACGCTAGGTTAAACATATTTACACGGACAAGACAAGTCGAGTTCATACCAGTTTCTCTTTGCCAAGGCCAGTTCATAGAATATCGTCATTATTGCCTTTCACTTGCACGGCCGAATGATATGAAAATAATAATAGTGTAAGAGTACCATGGACTAAGCTGGAATCTGCAAACATTTTATTCAACAGGAGAAGACAAGGTAAAATGAGCTCTTTATTAGTTCAACAATTATTCATAAGAGAGCCACTCAACATTTTCATCGTGGTCTTCTCCTCGGTACAACTCGAATAAAAGAAAATAATTTCAGAGAAACACACTGAAATATTTTTGGAGTTTTTGCTTTTCTTGAACAAGCAAATAAAAGGGAAAAGCAAAAACGAGAAAAACTATTTACACGGGAAAGCTCCCAACAAGCAAAAGAAGAACAAGGAAATATTTTTGGATTTTCTTTTTAGTACTACTATTAAGCATGCATAGAAAGTAAATTAACTACAACTATTTTTTTGGTTTTTCTAAGGTTTCTCAGACACATGAGAAGAAAGCAAGAAAATAAATCTAAGCATGTATGATACAATGAAAAAGTGTGAACACCGACAAATGGAATAAGTAGACATGAATGTAAAGTCGATGGAAATACGTACTCCCCCAAGCTTAGGCTTTTGGCCTAACTTGGTAGTGAATCAGTGGCCTGGAGTGTAGTAGGGATCCTGGGGAGCAGGCATCCACTCATCCCACTGCAGAGGAGCGGGCATCCACTGATCCCACTGTGTAGGCTCCTCCTGTCCTGCCTCCTTAGCAACCTGAGCGTTCCGATAGGTGATGATGTCTGCAGGCATAATCTTATATCCACCCGGGCAACAAGAACAAACAAAGCAGAAGTAGGCAATGGAATAACATCACAAGTCCTCACACTAAAAACCAGGTTATATGGAATAGGGATGTGAGGAGATTCAATATCAGTAAAATGGTGGTGATCCATGGCTGCATAGTCTAGGTAAACTTTGGTCAAAGGGAAATCATGAGGGCGTATCGCAACCTCGAAGTGAGCCGCCAAACGAGTAGAATAAATCCCACCATGTATTTTGCCCTGAGTTTTATTAAGATGGAGGCGACGAGCCACGATAGCTCCCAAGCTATGCGTGTTGTCGGCCTCCAGTGCACGATGTAGAACAGCAAGGTCTGGTGAACTAAGTGCACCCACCTTCTCCCTAGCAAGCAAGCATTTGGCAATAAAAAGTGCAAAGTAATGAACAATAGGAAAATGTAAGCCAGCGGCAGTGATAGCTGACACTCCTCTCTCATCACCCACTGTCAGAGTGCGATAAAAGGCCTCAAACTCGGTCGACCTAGGCTCAGCCAAGCTCTCACTAGAAGGGATCATGCATATGTCACAAAACTCAGTAAGTGGTATCTAATGGTTTTCAGCATATAAATCAAAGCTCACTTCAGGGGGATTATTTCTAGGCAAGAAAGTAAATTTCTGAACAAAGATGTTTGTGAGGATTTGGTGCTAGTCACACTCATCTGCGATGAAGTCGGTGAGGCCGGCATTAGCAATATATTGCATGAACTCCTCAAGAATCCCAGCCTCTTGCAGGAACGAGGTGTGCGGCCATTCGCACGGTTGTACTTCCGCCAACCTCCAAGGGTGGAGATCATTGTTAGAAGACTCCCCAATAATACCCCTGGAGTTCTTCTTAGAGCCAAACTTCCTGAAGATATTCATTTCCGCGTACAATTTTCTTAAAATAAAAAAAATGAGTGACAAAAATTTGTCAACAAAACTTTGTAAGATTGATAGCAACTACTCATAGGGATACATAGAGGCCATAGCAAGCATTCAATCTACTTAGAACACTAAGAATTCATTCAACATGCAAGCACATCTACAGCAACACCAAGAGTAGCTAATTATTAAAAGTATAAACCACTAAAACAAAAACGAATTGGACAAATGATGGAGTCACATACCAAGCAACAATCCCCCAAAATAGTTTCAAAAACGGAGCTTTGAGCAAAGAGATCGAAATTCGCGGGTTTGAACTCAAGAACACAGGAGAGAGCAATGGGGATTTTTTTCTAAAGGTAAGTGATGATGTGGTATGAAGAGGTAAGTGAGGGGGCCCACGTGGGGACCACAACCCACCAGGGCGCGCCTGGGGGTGTTGGCGCGCCCAGGTGGGTTGTGCCCACCTAGTGCACCTCCCTCTGATGTTATTTGCACCAAAAATTCTTAAATATTCAAAAAAAAATCATATTAAATTTTCAGGGCATTTTGAGACTTTTATTTTTGGGTTATTTTTTATTGCACAGGAAATTCAGAAAATAGGCAAAACATGGTATTTTATTTTATTTAACTAATAAAAACAGAAAAAACAAAAGGTAGGGACAGAAAGTAGTGCTTACTAAATTCATCAACTTCATACCGTTCAAAAATGATCCGTTAATAAGGTTGATCAAGTCTTATTAACAACCACTTTTGATTAGTATGAAACCGAAGAACTTTCGTAAATTAGTAAGTTACCTCAATGGGGATATGCATTTCCCCAACAATAAGTATTTCATATTTCTTTTTGACAGTAGGTAGAGGTATTTGAAAACTTCCAATAGTGATTGTCGGAGATTTTTCAATAACATTAATACCATTCACTTGGAATTGTTTCTTTGGAAAGTGCACCATATGCTCATTACCATTAATATGAAAAAGTGGCATTGCTTTTATTGCAATCAATAATAGCCCCTGCAGTATTCAAGAAGGGTCTACAAGGATAATCGACATGTTGTCGTCCTCGGGCATCTTCAGTATAACAAAGTCAGTCAAAATAGTAACATTAGCAACAACAACGGGCACATCCTCACAGATACCGATGGGTATGGCAGTTGATTTGCCAGCCATTTGCAAAGATATTTCAGTAGGTGTGAGTTTATTCAAGTCAAGTCTTTTATATAAATAGAAAGGCATAACACTAACACCAGCTCCTAAGTCACATAAAGTAGTTTTAACATAATTCTTTTTGATAGAGCAAGGTATAGTCGGTGTTCCTGCATGTCCAAGTTTTTTGGGTACTCCATCTTTAAAAGTGTAATTAGCAAGCATAGTGGATATTTCAGGTTCCGGCATTTTTCTCTTATTTGTGATGATGTCTTTCATATATTTTGCATAAGGAGGCATTTTCAAGATATCAGTCAAGCGAGTACACAAAAAGACTGGCCTCAGCATTTCAGCAAAGCGTTCAAATTCTTCATCGTCATTCTTTTTAGTTGACTTGGGTGGAAAAGGCATAGGTTTTTCAACCCACGGTTCTCTTTCTTTAACGTGTTTTCTAGCAACAAAGTATCTTTTGTCATATCTTTTATTTTTAGCTTGTCGGTTATCAAGATCAAGAGGTGGTTCTATCTCAACATCATTATCTAGTTCTTTTTCCTTGGTTGGTTGAGAGTCTTCATGAACCTCATCATTATCTTTTTCATTATCATTAGGTGAGTGTTCATTACCGGATTGAGTTTCAGCATCAGAGATAGAAATTTCATTATCATTATCAGGAGGTTTTTCTATTTCAGGTTCACTATAGGCATGCAAAGTCCTATAATTTTTCTTTTTCTTTTTCTTTTCCTTTTTAGAAGGACTAGGTGCACTAGTGTTAGCTCTTTGTGAATCTTGTTCAATTCTTTTAGGGTGTCCCTCGGGATAAAGTAGTTCCTGAGTCATTTTACCTCCTCTAGTTGCATCTCTAACAGCAAAGTCATGCATACTATGATTCATTTCATCAAGCAATTCTATTTGAGATTTAGCAACTTGTTCTAACTTAGTTTGTGAAAGGACCACGATGTCGCCTAGAGGGGGGTGAATAGGCATTTTAAAATCTTTTACGGATTTGGCTATATCCTAATGCGGAAATAAACTAAGCGGATACTTTTCAAGAACAAATTCTAACTATACTAGGCTCACTAAGTGCACCAACAACTTAGGATAAACAAGATGAGAACAACGAGGATATGAGTAAGCACAAGTAAGTCACACAAACTTACTCAATGTATATCACGATATATGGAAATGAATAATACACACAACCACAAGTAAGCAATACAAGCTTACACAAATTGTATCACAATATATGGAATTGAATGATACAAGCAAACTCAAGTAAGCACTACAAGCTTACACAAGTTATGTCACAAGATATGGAAATGAATGTTACAAGCTAGCAATTCACACTAAGCATAAGATAGAACAATAGTAGAAAGTATGAATTGCGAATATAAAGTGTAGCTAGGCCTAAATAATCTCTTCAAGGGAATGGCCAACACAATATAATGAGGACAACAAGATATAGTGAATGCACGGTCAAGTGACCAAAGTAAACCACAAGTAAGGAGTTAGGGTTAGGGATAACCAAAGTCACGAAGACGAGGATGTATCCCGATATTCACTTCCTTGGAGGGAAGCTAGTCACCGTTAGAGAGGTGGATGTTACCACGAAGGCACACCAACGCCACAAAGGCTCAGCCTATTCTCCTTGAGATATCATCACGAAGGCGATTCTCATCCACTAGTGGTAGACCTTGAGGCGGCCTCCAAACCTTCACAAACTTTCCGGGGGACAAATCACACGTTGATTCCTCGCTGGAGCACTCCTACCGCCTAGGAGTCTCCAACCTCCAAGAGTAACAAGAACAAAGGGGAAATGCTCAAGACTTGCTCAAATCACGAATTCCTTTGGTCACGAGAGGGAGAGGGAGTGGATCTATCACTTGATTGGAAAAACTCTCAAGAACTCTCACGAATCTCTTCGAGATCTAAGATTTGGTGTAGGAGAAGTGAGAGGGAGCCACTTGTGTTCTTGGGGCGATTTGGGATGAAGTGGTCAACCATCTACCGGATTAGTAGAGGGGTATATATAGAAGGCCTAGAAAACTAGTCGTTTGTGAGTAAGTGACAGCGCCGGGCTGGACATCCGGGCAAGGGCCGGATATCCGGACAAGTGCGGGACATCCGGCGGGCACATCCAACATTTGAAAACAGGTTCTGGAATTAGCAGGCCGGATTTCCGGGAGGATTCCGGACATCCGGGGCGACCCGGAATCCCGGACATCCGGGGCGACCCGGAAGCCCGGACATCCGGCCAAGTCCCAGATGTCCGGCCATTAAAAAAAACAGCAGGAACCCCAAAACTGAAACATGCATAACTTTTACATCCGGACTCCGATTTTGATGATCTTGGGCTTGTTTTGAAGCTATGGAAAAACTCCAGGTCCTCACATAGATAACCACCCAAGATAAGCCAAAATGGAGGGTGCAAAGCATGCAAGGGTTATACATATACTTTGGGGAACCTAGTTGGCTTTGGATTTTCTTTTGAGATATGTAGGCATATTGTATTTGTATTGGATAGAAGTGAAATATGCCTATGTTGGAATATGATGTGAGAAGAATAGAAATAGATGATGTTGACTTGAGAAAATCCATCACTAACCCCTTTGATCCCCTCTTAATAGTGTGGGATCCCTATAACTCAAGAATCATAAAAGAACTATACTAGATAGCTTCCGGAAACTCTTTCCTGAGCATATATCATTTTCGATGGTCATCGATCCTCACATCTAAAGCCAAAGGAACTAATACATTTTAATAGAGCCTTCCACTTGAGCTTTATATTGATGTTTCTTCATGGCTCAAGTTGAAGGCAATACATTGGAGAAGTCTTCAAGTAGCTCCCCCATACACAATGTGGGAGGCTTTGCTTTGCATTCATCTTTACTTGTCCATCAACATTAATTACTTGATGACATACTTTCACGAGCACCAAGCTTTCTTATAAGCACCAAGCTCATGATAATTACCTAACCCACATAACATAGACAACACATAGTATAGGTTAGTACACAAAGCGCAATTGGTAAATTATTACCATACCACAAGATCTCATGTGGCACATGATATGCACTTGTGTGTTGTCCATCTTAGAGGTCAATCTTTGATCTTCATCTTGGTCAACATTTATCTTTGCTCCATGATTAATATTGATGTCTTGAAGGCCCTATTGATATCTTCACTATGCTTCATTTCTTCAAGACATAATAACCAATATGTCAATTCACCATGACCATATCAAGTTTCTCCTTGAATATCGTATTGGACATCATTTGCTCGTTCTCATGCTCCAACATAGTATCTTGAGAGGCACAATGAATTCTTCACTTGAATTACTTGCTTCAAGACATAATAATCCATGACTCAACATATGAGCTCATAATGATCCTATCATCAAGCATATGTAGAATTCTTCTCTTTAATCATTCTCTCAAGATCTTGATCCATCATGGTTCAACCCATAAGCCTTGATGCATGCACAACAATATGTATATGGCATTCATTTCGAATCCATTTTATCTCCTTCTTGCATCACCATGGAACAAACATCCTTCAATTCATCCAATATTCTTCATGCATTGGAAATGGAGCTTTCCTTCAAATGTATAACTCAATGCAAACATTAGTCCATTAGGATTGTCATCAATGTATAACTCAGTTTGTACCATAGAAGCATGTTTTCCAACACCTCTAACATCATTTGATATTCTAAATAACAAGTCACTCAAGCGAGCAATCATATCAGAATTATATTTCAATTGTTTCATAACATTTGCATTGAAGTGATCTTGTTTCCTAATGTAGTTTTAAAACTCATAAAGGCATTGACTAGGATGCATATTGTGAGGATTATCATTATCATTATACTTCATAAGAGAACTTACCTCTACCACCTTAGGCATTGGTGGTGTATTAAGCCCATGTATTTCTTCAATAGGAGGTAAAATTTTAACATCCTCAGCTTTAATACCTTTTTCCTTCATAGATTTCTTTGCCTCTTGCATATCTTCGGGACTGAGATATAATATACCCCTCTTCTTCAGAGTGGGTTTAGGCGGTGGTTCAGGAATAATCCAATTATCATAATTTTCCATATGTTATTCAATAATTCTTCAGCTTTTCCAACAACTCATTCCCTGAAAACACAACCAGCACAACTATCTAGGAAGTCCCTAGAAGCATCGGTTAGTCCATTATAGAAGATATCAAGTATTTCATTTTTCTTAAGAGGATGAACCGGCAAAGCCTCCCCCAAGCTTATGGGAGACTCTCTTCTTTAGTTTGCACGAAGTTAAATATTTCCTGTAAGGCAGCTTGTTTCATATGAGCAGAAAAATATTTTTCAGAGAAGTAGTAAGTCATATCCTGGGGACTACGCACACAACCAGGAGCAAGAGTATTGTACCAAGCTTTAGCATCACCCTGTAATGAGAAAGGAAATAATTTGAGAATAAAGTAATAGCGAGTTTTCTCATCATGAGTAAAAAGGGTGGCTATGTCATCCAACTTAGTAAGATGTGCCACAACAGTTTCAGTTTCATAACCATGGAAATGATCAGATTCAACTAGAGTAATTAACTCTGGGCTGACAGAGAATTCATAATCCTTATCATCAATAAACATAGGTGAAGTTGCAAACTTAGGATCACGTTTCATTCTAGCATTCAGAGATTTTTCTTTATACCTTTGTAGTAATTTCTCTAGATCATCTCTATCATTGCAAGTAAGAATGTCTCTAGTTGTTTCTTCACTCATAACATAACCTTCCGGTACCTTAGGCAATTCATATCTAGGAAGGCTAGTTCTAGCAGGTGTTTCGGGAGATTCAGTTTCAAGCTCATCATCAGATTCAACAACATCATGTTGTATAACTCTAGAAATTTGTTTATCAAGGAATTCACCAACTGGCACATCATCATTATCAAGCAAGGTACTAGCATCATCAGAAGCATCATTCATGGTAGAAGTATGTAACACCCATGATGCGGCTATATCTCCCATGTGTTGGAGCATGACTTAGAGACATAACCGCATAGTAGGCATGTCGCAAGAGGGGTAAACTTTACACATCCCATGTACTGAATAAGAAAGGGATAAAGAGTTGGCTTACAATCGCCACTTCACACAATACATGAATATAGCATTACATCATCCAGGTACAATCAAGGTCCGACTACGGAACCAAATAAGGAAAGACAACCCCTAATGCAATAGATCCCCGATCGCCCCGACTGGGCTCCACTACTGATCAACTGGAAACGAAACAACACAACGAACATGATCTTCATCAAGATCCCACTTGAGCTCGGCTGCGTCATCCGCACTGGTATCAACGGCACCTCCAACTGGTTTTGGAAGTAATCTGTGAGTCACGGGGACTCAGCAATCTCACACCCTCGCGATCAAGACTATTTAAACTTATGGGTAGGAAAAGGTAGTGAGGTGGAGCTGCAGCAAGCACTAGCATATATGGTGGCTAACATACGCAAATAAGAGCGAGAAGAGAAGAAAAGCAACGGTCGTGAACTAGAAGTGATCAAGAAGTGATCCTGAAACTAGTTACACTCAAGCATAACACAAGAACCGTGTTCACTTCCCGGACTCCGCCGGAAAGAGACCATCATGGCTACACATGCGGTTGATGCATTTTAATTAAGTTAAGTTTCAAGTTCTCTACAACCAGACATTAACAAATTCCCATCTGCCCATAACCGCGGGCACGGCTTTCGAAAGTTCAAAACCCTGCATGGGTGTCCCAACTTAGCCCATCACAAGCTCTCACGGTCAACGAAGGATATTCCTTCTCCCAGGAAGACCCGATCAGACTTGGAATCCCGGTTACAAGACATTTTGACAATGGAAAAACAAGACCAGCAAAGCCGCCTGAATGTGACGACAAATCCTGATAGGAGCAACACATATCTTGTTCTCAGGGCACACCGGATGAGCAAGACGTCGGGTTGGCATAGACCCTGGTTGCCCAGGGGGCGCCGGACATCGCTCAGGTTGGACCAACACTTAGAGAAGCACTGGTCCGGGGGGGGGGGTTAAAATAAAGATGACCCTTGAGTCTGCAGAACCCAAGGGATGGTGATAGGTTCTTAGAGAAAATGTAAAACCAAGGTTGGGCCTTGCTGGAGGAGTTTTATTCAAGGCGAACTGTCAAGGGGTTCCCATTATAACCCAACCGCGTAAGGAACGCAAAATCAAGGAACATAACACCGATATGAAGGAAACTAGGGCGACAAGAGTGGAACAAAACATCAGGCAAAAGGCTGAGCCATGCACCCTTTACCAAGTATATAGATGCATTAATTAAAATAAGAGATATTGTGATATCCCAACAAATATCCATGTTCCAACATGGAACAAAATCCATCTTCACCTGCAACTAACAACGCTATAAGGGGGGCTGAGCAAAGCGGTAACATAGCCAAACAATGGTTTGCTAGGACAAGGTGGGTTAGAGGTTTGACTTGGCAATATGGGAGGCATGATATAGCAAGTGGTAGGTATCGCGGCATAGCAAAAGAGCGAGCAACTAGCAAGCAAAGATAGAAGTGATTTCGAGGGTGTGGTCATCTTGCCTGAGATCCCACAAGGAAGAAGAACGAGTCCATGACGAAGACAAATGGACGTTGAGGGAGTCCTGGATTAGGGGGTCTCCGGACAGCCGGATTATATCCTTTGGCCGGACTGTTGGACTATGAAGATACAAGATTGAAGACTTCGTCTCATGTCCGGATGGGACTCTACTTGGCGTGGAAGGCAAGCTAGGCAATAAGGATATGGATATCTCCTCCTTTGTAACCGACCTTGTGTAACCCTAACCCTCTCCGGTGTCTATATAAACCGGAGGGTTTTAGTCCGTAGGACAACAACTACAACATACAATCATACCATAGGCTAGCTTCTAGGGTTTAGCCTCTCTGATCTCGTGGTAGATCTACTCTTGTACTACCCATATCATCAATATTAATCAAGCAGGACGTAGGGTTTTACCTCCATCGAGAGGGCCCGAACCTGGGTAAAACATCGTGTTCCCTGCCTCCTGTTAACATCCGCCTTAGACGCATAGTTCGGGACCCCCTACCCGAGATCCGTCGGTTTTGACACCGACATTGGTGCTTTCATTGAGAGTTCCTCTGTGTCGTCGCCGTTAGGATTGATGGCTCCTACTATCATCGATGGCGATGCAGTCTAGGGTGAGACTCTTCTCCCCGGATAGATCTTCGTGTTCGGCGGCTTTGCACCGCGGGCCAATTCGCTTGGCGTTCTCGAGCAGATTGAAAGTTACGCCCATGGCCACCAGGTCAGGTTTGGAAGCTTAAACTACACGGTCGATATCCGTGGAGACTTGATCTTCGATGGATTCGAGCCTCTGCCTTGTGCGTCACGCGATCACGACGAGTACAATTTAGCTCTACCATCGGACAGTGTCCAGGAGATCGCACAGGCAGCCGCTCCGACCCTCAATTCGGAGCCAGTTGCGAAATCCATGGACGGGTGGATAGACCCCGCCACGGAGGCCTTACCCTCAGCGACGATCGAGCCAAACATCGACCTTACCTTGCACGAGAGTTGTGCTATTAAACTGCCGGATCCTTCTCCGGCCACGGACTCCAAACCGCCTGCCCCCGTTCCTATCAAATCCGATTGGGCGCCGATCATGGAGTTTACCTCCGTGGATATTTTTCAGCACTCGCCCTTTGGCGACATACTGAATTCATTAAGGTCTCTCTCCTTGTCAGGAGGATCCTGGCCGAACTATGTCCGGCAGGACTGGGATGCGGACGACAAAGAAATTCGAGGCCCACCCACCACCCACTTAGTAGCCACTATCAATGACTTAACCGACATGCTCGACTTCGACTCCGAAGACATCGACGGTACGGACGACGATGCAGGAGGCGAAGAGGAACCACCGCCCACAGGGCACTGGACAGCCACCTCATCATACAATATATACATGGTGGATACACCCAAAGAAGGCAATGGCGACGAGATAGCGGAGGATGACCCCTCCAAGAAGCAACCCAAGCGCCAACGTCAGCGGCGCCGCTCTAAGTCCCGCCAAAGCAAAAGTGGTGATACTGGCACAAGAGATGATAATACTCCGGATAGTGCCGAAGACAACAACAATCCCCTCCAGCAAGATTTAGAGCAGGAGTATGGAGGAGCCAGCCCTCCTGAGAGAGCGGCAGATGAAGAAGAGATGGCTGATAATTACTTGCCCCCCTCCGAAGACGAGGCAAGCCTCGGCAACGATGAATTCACTATGCCAGAGGATCCCGTCGAACAAGAGCGCTTCAAACGCCGGCTTATAGCCACGGCAAATAGCCTTAAGAAAAAGCAGCAGCAGCTTCAAGCTGATCAGGATCTGCTAGCTGACAGATGGACTGAAGTCATCGCGGCCGAGGAATATAAACTCGAGCGCCCCTCCAAGAGTTACCCAAAGTGCAGGTTGCTACCCCGACTGGAGGAAGAAGCGTATGATACGGCTGATCGGCCACCTCGTGGCCGCGATAGAGAGGCATTCCAGCCAAAAAATCAGCCTCCACCCCGACACCATTCAAATAAAAAGGCATGGGGAGATACGCCAGACCTGCGAGACATATTGGAGGACAAAGCAAAGCATGCAAGATCGATCTATGGATCACGAGGGCGCGCCACTCCGCGAGACGATAAATGTCACGCCGGATACAGTAAAAGCAAATCCGGTCGGGCCAAACACAGCGGGCAAGACCCATTCGAGCTGCGTCGTGATATAGCCCAATACAGAGGCGCCGCACACCCCTTATGCTTCACAGACGAAGTAATGGATCATCAAATCCCAGAAGGTTTCAAACCTGTAAATATTGAATCATACGACGGCACAACAGATCCCGTAGTATGGATCGAGGATTTCCTCCTCCACATCCACATGGCCCGCGGTGATGACTTACACGCCATCAAATACCTCCCACTAAAGGTCAAGGGACCAGCGTGACATTGGCTTAACAGCTTGCCAGCTGAGTCCATCAACTGTTGGGAAGATCTGGAAGCCGCATTCCTCATCAACTTTCAGGGCACTTATGTGCGGCCACCAGATGCCGATGACTTGAGCCACATAATTCAGTAGCCAGAAGAATCGGCCAGGCAATTCTGGACTCGGTTCCTAACAAAGAAAAATCAAATTGTCGACTGTCCGGATGCAGAGGCCCTAGCGGCTTTCAAACACAACATCCGCGATGAATGGCTAGCCCGGCTCCTTGGTCAGGAAAAGCCGAAATATATGGCAGCCCTCACGACACTCATGACCCACTTTTGTGCGGGAGAAGACAGCTGGCTGGCTCACAGTAATAACATATCAAAGAACCATGGTACTTCGGATACCAAGGACGGCAATAGCAGGTCACGTCGCAACAAACATAAGCGCCGCATTAACAGCGATAATACCGAGGATACGGAAGTCAACGCCGGATTCAAAGGCTCTAAACCCGGTCAGCGGAAAAAGCCATTCAAACAAAGTACGCCGGGTCCGTCCAGCTTGGACCGTATACTCGATCGCTTGTGTCAAATACACGGCACCCAGGAAAAGCCAGCCAATCACACCAACAGGGATTGTTGGGTGTTCAAGCAGGACGGCAAGTTAATTGCCGAAAATAAGGACAAGGGGCCACATAGCGATGACGAGGAGGAGCCCTAGCAGCCACACACCAGAGGATAGAAGAGGTTTCCCCCACAAGTGCGGACGGTGAACATGATATACGCAACCCACATCCCCAAGAGGGAGCAAAAGCGTGCGCTCAGGGACGTATATGCGTTGGAGCCAGTGGCCCCAAAGTTCAACCCATGGTACTCCTATCCGATCACTTTCGATCGCAGGGACCATCCACTAGTATCCTTCATGGCGGATTCGCCGCACTGGTTCTGGACCCAATCATTGACAGATTTCACCTCACTCGAGTCCTCGTGGATGGCGGCAGCAGCCTGAACCTGCTTTATCAGGACACAGTGCGCAAAATGGGTATATACCCCTCAAGGATCAAACCCACAAAAACGACCTTTAAGGACGTCATTCCAGGCGTAGAGGCCCATTGCACAGGCTCAATTACACTGGAAGTGGTCTTCGGATCCCCAGATAACTTTCGAAGCGAAGAGTTAATCTTCGATATAGTCCCGTTCCGCAGTGGTTATCATGCACTGCTCGGGCGAACCGCATTTGCAAGATTCAATGTGGTACCGCACTATGCATACCTTAAGCTCAAGATGCTAGGACCTCGCGGGGTTATTACAGTCAATGGAAACACAGAGCGCTCTCTCCGAACAGAGGAGCACACTACGGCCCTCGCAGCAGAAGCGCAAAATAGCCTCTCAAGGCAATACACCAGTTCGGCGTTCCAAGACCCGGAAACCTTCAAGCGCGCTCGGAGCAATCGGCAACTCGACCGCCTGGCGCAATCTGAGCTCGCATAGCAATGCGGCCCCCACCCCAGTCTCAGCCAAACGGCAAAACTCGTGCCACGCGTACATAATTACGCATTAAAAATACCATGGGCACATGTGGGGAGGGGGCACACTGTGGCACGCCCCAAGACGCGGCTTAAACCACACTAGGGGCTTCCCGTTTGGTTATTTTTCTCTTTTTCAGGACCTTAATCTCTGGAAACCCTATCCGGCAGCACTATAACACACGATGCAGCAACCAAGGAGGCAGACATCTACGTCACACCACGGAATTCCCAGGTGGATTACAATAACAAGCGAAATATTTGATTTAATACTATTCCTCAGCTTGCCCTTGGAAGGGACATAGTCCTACTCTTTGCTAATCGCACCATCTGTATCATTTTGCTTTAACGCACCTTTTTAATAAACAATGCATAACATTACGACTATTATTGCATTCTTGTTATATATATGTGTGTTCATTAACGATGCCTTGCAACCGTACACTTTGGTACGGCCAATACACCAGGGGCTTACGTACCCCACAATATGGTGTGAAAAGTCCGAACACTTTCACAAGTGCGGCACCCCGAACTTATAGCATTATATGCATCAGCTCTGAATCATGTCTTTGGTCAAATGTTGGGTTTGCCCGGCTCCTATGTTTTGGTACCTTACGTTCCGCTCTATCGGCTAAGGTAGCCCTAGGAGAACTACTGCGATTGTGCCCCGGTTCTGCCGGGCTTAGCACCTCAGTAGAGAAAGTTAAAACTGACTGTCATGATGCGGCGAGAGACTGGTCGCTGTTCGGCGAGGTTTTCGAGTCCCTAAAGACTTATGCCGCTTAGGGCGAGGGGCCGGCCCTGTCCGACTTAAAGGCGTGTATCGCGCCCCGAATTCGGCCTTCCGAATACCAGGGGCTTCGCCGAAATTTAAAATTATAGAATTCTTTGGCTAAGTGAGAGTGATAAAGCATTATTAGTCTGGTTGCCTTGTTTGTTGTGCTGAGCACCTCCCTCGAAGGACCCAAATATGGGAACAAGAGTGCTCAGGTTTATCCCGAACACCCCAGCACTCGTGGCATGGGGGCAGAAGCCGAGGACTAGCCATCTCTTAGATTGGATAAACGGCCAAACAGGAGCTAATATTTTAAATTTAGACAAGCGTTGCATAGCCCATATGAAACAAGTTTTCGTTATACAGGATCACACGAGCAAGTTTACTCAAATATTACATCCTTGGAACATTTGTCCGCTACAAGACGGGCACCCTTCAGGACACCCTCACAATAAATTTCGGGGGTGCGATGCTCTTTGCCCTGCGGCGGCCCTTCCTTGCTCAGCTTCACGGCGTCTAGCTTGGCCCACTGCACCTTCACATGGGCGAAAGCCCGGCATGCACCTTCGATGCAGACGGACCGCTTGATGACCTCCAGCCGTGGGCAGGCATCCACAAGCCGCCTCACCAGGCCGAAGTAGCTGTTTGGAAGGGCATCGCCAGGCCACAGCCAAACTATAAGGCCGTTCATGGCCTGTTCGGCCGCCTTGTGCAGCTCGACCAGCTGCTTTAGCTGGTCGCTCATAGGCATCGGGTGTTCGGTCCCAGTATACTGAGACCAGAACAGCTTCTCCCTTGAGCTTCCCACCTCGGCCTGGTAAAACTGTGCGGCATTCGACACGCTACGGGGCAAATCTGCGAATGCTCTTGGAGAGCTCCGAATTCGGGTAAGTAATCGGTAATTTACTTTTACATGCTTGATCTGCATATAGAATGCCTTACCCGCTGCTATCTTGTTCATCGTGTCGATCTCCTGGAGGGCCTTTTGGGCTTCGGCCTTGGCAATTTTCGCGCTCTCGAGGGCCGCAGCAAGCTCAGACTCTCGCGTCTTCGAGTCAAGCTCCAATGCCTCGTACTTCGTCACGAGAGCCTGGAGCTCTTGCTGCACCTTGCCCACCTGAGCCTCTTGCTCTTCCCGCTCGGTGCGCTCCTTGGCCGCTTTATCTTCAGCCTTGTTTAGCGCTTGCTTCAGGGTCGCCACCTCGGTCGTGGCCCCTGGCAGATATACGATAATCCTGTCATTTTGCAATCGCGTCTTTTTTTCATATATACATATCTATAGACAGGGTATTACTTACCCTTGTTCTCCTCGAGCTGCCTCTTGGCAAGGCCAAGCTCTTTCTTGGACCCCTCGAGGTCCTGCTTCAGTACGGCAACCTCTGCAGTCAATGCGGCGGACGCCAACAGCGAGGCCTGCATACGCATATTGACATACTTATATTAGACTCCTGCGATATTATTTGATCCTCTGTCTGGCTTTTCTTTGTGAACACCGAACAAAGCATCAGGGGCTACTGTCTATGCGGTAATATTTTTCCTATATTTTAAAACACTTACCTCAAAGCCTATTAGAAGGCTGGCATAGGCTTCAGTCAATCCGCTCTTGGCGGACTGAACCTTCTAGACCACTGCACTCATAATAGTACGGTGCTCCTCGTCGATGGAAGCGCTGCGAAGCGCTTCCAGCAGATTGTCCGACGCCTCTGGATGGACAGAGGTCACCGGCACAGGCGTCTTGCCCCTCTTAGAAGGAGGCCGCCTGCCCGAGCCCAGAACCACTGGAGGTTCCGGCATGGTGTTTGGCCGAGGGCCGAACTCAGAGCTCTCAGGGGCCTTGTCCCCTCGGCTCCCGGAGTCCGGGAGGCCGCCTTGAGGCGCCTCCGGGACTGTCTCCCCTCGACCTGGTGCCTCATGAGACAGCACCTCGGCGTCATCTGCATGATAGGGGGAGGTGGTGGTCGGAACTGGATCGCTATCCATGTCTGACGAGCCCAGGGAGCCGTCCGATGATACATCGATACGGGCTCGGGGCGGCCTGCATAATCATATTCCGGCGTTAGGTAAAGTAGTGCGGCAAAGGAATATATGACTTAATCTGGTATCTGAATACTTGTGACTTCCCCGGGGGCTTGGCCCTGGGCAGCCACTCGTCTTCGCCGTCGGGGCGGTGGTAGAGTAGTCCGGAAGGAGAGTTCTCCCCTTCTTGGACCCCTCAGCCCCCCAGTTGGGGCGGCCTTCCTTTTCTTATCTCCCCCAACTAGAGGGGGAGCATCTTCTTCTTCCTCGTCTTCGCGGGAGGAGTGCACCGCAGAGTCATCGGACGGTGAGTCCGGCGACGCCTGGCGTCGGGAACTCTTTCGGGTTCCCTTGGCCTTCTTGGTCTTCTCCGGCACCGTATAAGGAGCTGGAGTCAGCATCTTCGCCAGAAGAGCGTCTGCTCGGCCTTCGGGAAAAGGAGCCGGACAATCGATCTGTCCAGCCGTCTCCTACCAGTCCTGTCCAAGGTACGGGAGTTTAGATCCCGCATGGAGTCAATCTATAAAAAATAAGTATCATGTGAAAGGTAAAGCAGCTTACCGCACTTGCTTGGCGCTTCGCGCTGAATCCGCGATCCTCGGTAATGGGAGGGGGGACCTCGGCGCTTTTGAACAGCACCCTCCAGGCATCTTCGTGAGTTGTGTCGAAGAGTCTGTTCAGAGTTCGGTGCTGCGTCGGGTCAAACTCCCACAAGTTGAAGTCCCGTTGTTGGCACGGGAGGATCCGGCGGTGGAGCATGACCTGGCCTACATTGACGAGTTTGAGCTTCTTGTTCACCATGTTTTGAATACATGTTTGGAGTCCGGTCAGCTCTCCCGAACTACCCCAGGACACGCCCTTCTCTTTCCAGGAGGTGAGCCGTGTGGGGATGCCAGATTGGAACTCAGGGGCCGCTGCCCATGTAGGGTCACGCGGCTCGGTAATTAGAACCACCCCGATTGCCACCCCTTTATGGTTTGCATAAAGGAGCCCTCGAGCCATGTAATGTTGGGCATTTTGCCTACCATGGCACCTCTGCACTCCGCCTGGCGGCCGCCCACAACCTTCGGCTTGACATTGAAGGTCTTCAGCCATAAGCCGAAGTGGGGCTTGATGCGGAGGAAGGCCTCGCACACGATGATAAACGCCGAGATGTTGAGGATGAAGTTCGGGGCCAGATCATGGAAATCCAGGTCGTAGTAGAACATGAGCCCCGGACGAATGGGTGGAGAGGGAATCCCAGTCCGTGGAGGAAATGGGTGAGGAACACTACCCTCTCTGGGGCCTGGGGGTGGGGATGAGCTGCCCCTCATCTGGGAGCCGGTGCACGATGTCGTCGGACAGGTATCCGGCTCTCCTCAGCTTCTTGATGTCTCCCTCCATGGCGGAGGAGACCATCCACCTGCCTCCCGCTCCAAACATGGTTGGAGAAGGTTGAGGTGGGAAGTGCGGACTTGGGCGCTAGAGCTCGAGTGTGCGAAAACGGATGAGCAAAGGAGGAAGAAGGCGTGGATGGAAAGGTGATCCTTATCCCTTTATATGGGCAGACGAAACTAAGCATCCCCACTAGCCTGGTAAAACTCGCATATCCCCCAAGCGTCGTAATCGATGGCGCGGTTCGGTTACCCACGCCCGTATTGATGAGAATCCCGTGATAAGGGGACACGATCTCTGCTTTGACAAGACGTGTCAAAAAACTGCCTCGCGTTATGTGCGGGGCTAGTTAAAGGAAACGGTTCGAATAAACACCGGGCCATGGCATAATGTCGTGTTGCCAAAACAAGTCAGCAAATTAGATTTGTGAAAATATTATTCTCTCTACGGTGGTATGTGGAACTTATTTTGCATGGTAGGACACTATCCTTATATTCAAATTCTTCTGTGATGTATTCGGAGAAGGAACCCGCCTTGCAATGCCGAAGACAATACTGCACGCCGGACTCATCGTCATTGAAGCCTGGTTCAGGGGCTATTGAGGGAGTCCTGGATTAGGGGGTCTCCGGACAGCTGGAATATCCTTTGGCCGGACTGTTGGACTATGAAGATACAAGATTGAAGACTTCGTCTCGTGTCCGGATGGGACTCTACTTGGTGTGGAAGGCAAGTTAGGCAATACGGATATGGATATCTCCTCCTTTGTAACCGACCTTGTGTAACCCTAACCCTCTCCGGTGTCTATATAAACCGAAGGGTTTTAGTCCGTAGGATAACAACTACAACATACAATCATACCCTAGGCTAGCTTCTAGGGTTTAGCCTCTCTGATCTTGTGGTAGATCTACTCTTGTACTACCCATATCATGAATATTAATCAAGCAGGACGTAGGGTTTTACCTCCATCGAGAGGGCCCAAACCTGGGTAAAACATCATGTTCCCTGCCTCCTGTTACCATCCGCCTTAGACGCATAGTTCGGGACCCCCTACCCGAGATCCGCCGGTTTTGACACTGACAGACGTAGTCGAACGGATCCTCACAAACGCGACGTTATCAGAACTAACCCGAGAAGCAACACCTGAAAGAAGCAAACAACATAGTAAATAACCATCACATAATCATGGCATGATGCACAATCAAGTATGATGCATGTCCGGTTTAAAGAGGCATGGCATGGCAAAGTGCAACAAACAATACTATAAATTAAGTGGAGCTCAATATGCAACGAGTTGCATTATGACGAAACACCACATGACTTATTTAGTTCTCTCTCGGTTATGTACTCAACAATTTTAAATGTTGATTAACATGGCAAGAGGTGAAGCAAAGTAAAACTACCTATCTAGGCAAGTTTAAATGAGGCCGGAACAACAAACAACAATTTCGGTAAATCCCCATATGCATATATTAGGTTTGGTCCTGTTCTGCCCTAAACCAAATTTTAGAGTTGTTAAACATGCAAAGTAAGTACACCATGTTAAACTAGGCATTTTCTACCCCATTTTCATATAAATTTTATTAAGTTTGCAGCTACGATTATTAAGTTATGAATTAAAGCATTTTAGCATGTCATATGGGCAAAATTACACAAACATCATTTTAAACATTTTAAACATGGATGAAAGTTGCAAATTATGAAACTAGACAAAATTCTAAGCAAGTTACATATATATAACATTTTAAACCGATGCACGGTTTGTGAGTAATTATATGCATGAAGTTAGAGGGTTTTTCTGTAAAATTGTAATTCCCCGGTTAATAAACAAATTCGCAAAAAGAAAAAAAGAAGCGGGCCGAATCAGGGACAAGCCCAACAGGTAAAGAAAAAAAGAGGAGGGGCACTGGGAGTGTTCTCACCATGGGCCAAGCCCAGTCGGTGAGAAGGCCGCAGCAGAAGTTGGGCTAGGCCTGAGGGGCCTTGGCGCCGGATCTGGCGCGGCTGGCAGCCCACGCACCTGACCAACGAGATCAACGCAGGGGGGATCGAGTGGGACTTTGCTGGCCTCATCTCGAAGCAGAGGGAGAAGGCTGGATCTGTAGGGGAAAGCAGCGGGGCCGGCGAGGACGCGGCCTCCGGCGATCTTGGCGACAGGGATGCCGCGGATGCAGCTTGGCGGCGGCAGCAGGACGGGTTGGCGGGGTCCACGCAGAGGCCTCTCCTCAGTGCTGCAGGCTGGACGCGGAGCAGGCAAGGCGGCAGCGAGGTTTAGTGAGGGGCACAGCACGCTCTCGGCGACAGTCGGCAAGGCACGAAGCATGGCGGGGCACGACGCTGGTGGTCTGCTGATGGGTCTCCGGCGATGAGCTACCAGCGGTGGCGTGGGGTGGTTGAGGAGGCCGACGAGCTTGCTCAGGGATGAGACGGCCATGGCGGGCATGCTCTAGTTCTCCCCGAAGAAAGAGAGAGAGAGACCACGGGGTGAGGAATAGAGAAGAAGCAGGGGAAGAAGGAAAAGAGAAGGAGAGGCAGGGTGTGGTGCGGGGACGGCCTGGTCCTGGTGCTCGACTCCGGCGACGAGGAGCATGGGGGCGCAAGCTACAGGGCGCGAGGTCCGGCCTGGTCCATTGACAGCGGCGGCTAGCATACGGCCAGAGGAAGGAGGAATTCGTTGGGCGGCGGTGCGGTTGGACTCCGACCGTTTGAGGCAGAGGGCTCGGGTGAGCAACAGGAGGAAAAATGGATGGATTTTTGGATCGGGAGGGGATCCCGAGGTGGGGATTAGAGTGTGGCGGCGGCGGCAGGGACAAGTGACTAGAAGTTAGGGTTTGATCTGATTTGGGCAGGGGTTCGTCTATATATAGGTACAAAAGGATTAGTTTTGGACCCTCCGATAAAAATCAGACGGTCTCAGATAAATAGGTTAGGGAGCCCAATTAAGAAAACGAAGACGTTTTATAGATGTTTGGGGATGATCCGGACACAACGGTGGCGACAGTCCAGGTCGGGTTAGGGACAGCTTTCGGACACGCGAGGGGGGTCGATGCACTGAGCAAGGGGGCAGGCTGGGCCTAGGTGGACTGTGGAGAGCGGGTTGGTCTAAGAGAAGAGAGGAGAGATGCATGCCCGGCATGGTTTCCGGAGACTGAAAACGTCCGACGAAAAGACCGCTATACTGCCGCTATAGTTATCCGTTGGGGCGTCAAACGGACTCCGAATGCGATGAAACTTGGCAGGCGGCCTACCTACAACATAACAAGACCGCATGCCAACTTTCAACCCATTCCGAGAACATTTTGCAGCCACTTATAAAATAATATTTCGAACGTGTTGTGGGCACGTGCAAGTGTGTCTGGGCTCAGAACGGACAACGGAAAGACGAGGAGACTGGGACGGATGCAAGTTTTGAAAACATGATAATGCAATGCACATGATGACATGATGAAATGCAACACACAAGAAAATGACACGACAACAACAGCGAATAACTGGAAGACACCTAGCGCAACGGTCTCGGGGCATCACAAAGTAGCTTCATCAATAACTTGTGACATATCACAATTAATAGCATGTGGTGGTGTTGCAAGTTTACTTATAACAAAAGGTGAATCTAAAGCAGAACTAGATGGAAGTTCCTTACCTCCCCTCGTCTTTGAGGGAAATATCTTAGTCTTAGCATCCTCCAGATTCTTCATAGTGATAATATGATAATAATCCCAAGTAACTCAACAAGTATAGCTAAGCTCCTGGGCAACAACACCAAAAAAAGGTCTTGATAACCCACAAGTATAGGGGATCGCAACAGTTTTCGAAGGTAGAGTATTCAACCCAAATTTATAGATTCGACACAAGGGGAGCCAAAGAATATTTGAAGGTATTAGCAGCTGAGTTGTCAATTCAACCACACCTGGAGATTAATAATCTGCAGCAAAGTGAACAGTAGCAAAGTAGTTTGATAGTTTTGATAATAGTGACAGCAGCAACGATAACAGTAACAGTGATAGCAGTAGTTTGTAGCAAGTGTAACAGTGATGATAGAAGTAGTAATTAGCAGAAACAATATGGAAAAGTTTTTAGGCATTGGATCGGTGACTTGTTGGATGATATTCATCATGAGACAGTTATAACCTAGGGCGATACGACACTAGCTCCAGTTCATCGATATAATGTAGGCATGTATTCCATAAATAGTCATACGTGCTTTATTAAAAGAACCTGCATGACATCTTTTGTCCTACCCTCCCGTGGTAGGGGGTCCATATTGGAAACTTAGGGATATTAAGGCCTCCTTTTAATAGAGAACTAGAACAAAGCATTAACACATAGTGAATACATGAACTCCTCAAACTACGGTCATCACCGGGAGTGGGCCCGGTTGTTGTCACTACGGGGATGCCGGATCATAACACGTAGTAGGTGACTATAACTTGCAAGATCGGATCTAGAACATGGATATAATGATGAATTCATAAACGGTTCAGATCTGAAATCATGGCACCCGGGCCCAAAGTGACAACCATTAAGCATGGCAAAGTCACAGCAACATCAATATAAGAACATAGTGGATACTAGGGATCAGGCCCTAACAAAACTAACTCGATTACATGATGAATCTCATGCAACTCTTCACCGACCAACGAGCCTACGAAGGAATTACTCACTCCCGGTGGGAAGCATCATGGAATTGGCGATGGAGAAGGGTTGGTGATGACGAAGAACGAAGATCCCCCTCTCCGGAGCCCCAAACAGACTCCGGATCTGCCCTCCCAAGGAAGAATAGGGCTTGGCGGCGGCTCCATCTCGTGGATCGTGATAATTCTTTCTCCCTGATTTTTTTCTGGAAATATGTGAATTTATAGCATCAGGGGGGTTGTCATCGGGGCCACCAGGTGGGTACAACCCACTTGGGCGCGCCAGCAGAGGGGGCGCGCCTGAAGGAAATATGCCCTAGAGGCAATAATAAAGTTCTTATTTATATTTCCTTATATCATGATAAATGTTTATTATTAATGCTTGAATTGTATTAACCGGAAAGTTAGTACATGTGTGAATACATAGACAAACAAAGTGTCCCTAGTATGCCTCTACTTGACTAGCTCGTTAATCAAAGATGGTTAACTTTCCTGACCATAGACATGTGTTGTCATTTGATGAACGGGTTCACATCATTAGAGAATGATGTGATGGACAAGACCCATCCGTTAGCTTAGCACTATGATCGTTTAGTTTATTGCTATTGCTTTCTTCGTGACTTATACATATTCCTATGACTATGAGATTATGCAACTCCCGAATACTGGAGGAACACTTAGTGTGCTATCAAACGTCACAACGTAACTGGGTGATTATAAATATGCTCTACAGGTGTCTCCGATGGTGTTTGTTGAGTTGGCATAGATCGAGATTAGGATTTGTCCCTCTAATTGTCGGTGAGGTATCTCTGGGCCCTCTCGGTAATGCACATCACTATAAGCCTTGCAAGCAATGTGACTAATGAGTTAGTTACGGGATAATGCATTACGGAACGAGTAAAGAGACTTGCCGGTAACGAGATTGAACTAGGTATGTGATATCTCTCCAATGTCTCTATCATTTTGATTGTTCCATGCTATTATATTATATGTTGTGGATGTTTAATGGGCTTTAATATACCTTTTGATATTATTTTTGGGACTAACCAACTAACCAAAGGCCCAGTGCAAATTGCTGTTTTTTTGCCTATGTCGGTGTTTCGCAAAAAAGGAATATCAAACTGAATCCAAACGGAATGAACCTTCGGCAGAGTTATTTTTATAACAAACGTGATCTAGGAGACTTGGAGTTGACGTCAAGAAAGAAGCAAGGAGGCCACGAGGTAGGGAGGCGCGCCCAGGGGGTAGGCACGCCCCCCCCCCACCCTCGTGGGCCCCTCGCAGCTCCACCGACATACTTCTTCCTCCTATATATACCCATATACACTGAAAACATCCAGGAGCACCATGAAACCCTATTTCCACCGCTGCAACCTTCTGTACCTATGAGATCCCATCTTGGGGCCTTTTCCGGCGCTCCGCCGGAGGGGGTATCGATCATGGAGAGCTTCTACATCAACACCATAGCCTCTCCGATGATGTGTGAGTAGTTTACCACAGACCTTAGGGTCCATAGTTATTAGCTAGATGGCTTATTCTCTCTCTTTGGATCTCAATACAAAATTCTCCTCGATTCTCCGGGAGATCTATTCCTTGTAATTATTTTCGCGATGTGTTTGTCGAGATCCGATGAATTGTGGGTTTATGATCAAGATTATCTATGAACAATATTTGATTCTTCTCTGAAATCTTTTATGCATGATTTAAATATATTTGCAAGTATCTTCAAATTATCAGTTTGGTTTGGCCTACTAGATTGATCTTTCTTGCAACGGGAGAAGTGCTTAGCTTTGGGTTCAATCTTGTGGTGTCCTTTCCCAGTGACAGCAGGGGCAGCAAGGCACGTATTGTATTGTTGCCATCGAGGATAAAAAGATGGGGTTTATATCATATTGCTTGAGTTTATCCCTCTACATCATGTCATCTTGCCTAATGCGTTACTCTATTCTTATGAACTTAATACTCTAGATGCATGCTGGATAGCGGTTGATGTATGGAGTAATAGTAGTAGATGCAGAATCATTTCGGTCTACTTGTCGCGAACATGATGCCTATATACATGATCATGCCTAGATATTCTCATAACTATGCGCTTTTCTATCAATTGCTTGACAGTAATTTGTTGACCCACCGTAGAATTTGCTATCTTGAGAGAGGCCACTAGTGAAACCTATGGCCCCCGGGTCTATTCTCCATCATATTATTTTCCTATCAATTCGCTATTTCTATTTTGCAATCTTTATTTTCCAATCAATACAACAAAAATTCCAGAAATATTTATCTTATTATCTTTATCAGATCTCACTTTCGTAAGTGACCGTGAAGGGGTTGACGACCCCTTTATCACGTTGGTTGCGAGGTTCTTGTTTGTTTGTGCAGGTACGAGGGACTTGCGTGTAGTCTCCTACTGGATTGATACCTTGGTTCTCAAAACTGAGGGAAATACTTACGCTACTGTGTTGCATCACCCTTTCCTCTTAAGGGAAAACCAACGCAAGCTCAAGAGGTAGCAAGAAGGATTACTGGCGCCGTTGCCGGGGAGATCTACGCACAAGTCAAGTCATACCAAGTACCCATTACAAACTCTTATCCCTCGCATTACATTATTTGCCATTTGCATCTCGTTTTCCTCTCCCCCACTTCACCCTTGCCATTTTATTCGCCTTCTTTTCCGTTCACCCTTTTTCTTGCTTCTTGTGTGTCCGTGTGTTAGATCGTTGGTTTTGCTGTTATGGCTAGTCCTTTTTCTGCTCCTTTGTCTCCCGAGTTTGGAGTTCTCCACTTCAAACAAAGACAAGGAGAAAACTTAAAAGATGCTTGGTATAGGATGATGTAATCTTATCGCAATTGCACCTTAGAGGTGAGTTTTAGAATTTTACTTCGTAATTTTTATGTTGGACCTAATATGTCCCATAGACAACTCTTGGATTGCGTTGCCAAAGGAAATTTTATTGAAATTGATCCCAGTATTGCTCATGAAATCATAGAAGGAATAGTGGGAACACTACCTCAACAAAAGGGGCCACATCATAACTAGGAAGAGACACAAGTTTTTGAGAAGATTTGCAAAGTAACGAAAATTTTACAAAAGTCTCTCGAACCTCTTATGAGTGTTAGCAGAAACCTTCACCGCATGAATACGTTGACTACCTTTTGCAATAAGCGGTTGGACTATTTAGATCTAAAATTTTCCGAATATGAAGGGAAACGTAAAGAACCTCTCGGATTCGAGCATGACTCCACTAAAAAAATTAAAACGAAAGATGACAATACCTAGATCTATTCTTGTTTTTATGCCTAGCTAGGGGCGTTAAACGATAGCGCTTGTTGGGAGGCAACGCAATTTTATTTTTGTTTATAGCTTTTTGGACTTGTTTAGTAATAAATAATTCATCTAGCTTCTGTTTAGATGTGGTTTTATGCTTTTAATTAGTGTTTGTGCCAAGTAGAACCTTTGGGAAGACTTGGGGGAAGTTTTTGCGATCTTGCTGTAAAAAACAGAAACTTTAGCGCTCATGAGATTTGATGCCATGTTTTACTGGAAAGTGCGATTAGGTTGATTCTTTTTGAAGATTATTAATAGACAAATTCCTATTGTCCAAAAACTTATTTAAGAATTTTTGGGGTTACAGAAGTATTCCAAACCTACAGATTACTATAGACTTTCCTGTTTTTTGATAGATTCTGTTTTTCGTGTGTTGTTTGCTTATTTTAATGAATCTATGGCTAGTATCGGGGGGTATGAACCATAGAGAAGTTGGAATACAGTAGGTTTAAAACCAATATAAATAAACAATGAGTTCATTACAGTATCTTGAAGTGGTGGTTTCTTTTCTTATACTAACGGAGCTCATGAGATTTTCTGTTGAGTTTTGTGTTGTGAAGTTTTCAATTTTTGGGTAAAGATTTGATGGATTTTGGAATAAGGAGTGGCAAGAGCCTAAGCTTGGTTATTCCCAAGGCACCCCAAGGTAAAATTCAAGGACAACCAAAAGCCTAAGCTTGGGGATGCCCCGGAAGGCATCCCCTCTTTCGTCTTCGTCTATCGGTAACTTTACTTGAGGCTATATTTTTATTCACCACATGATATGTGTTTTGCTTGGAGTGTCTTGTATGATTTGAGACTTTGATTTTTAGTTTAACACAATCATCCTTGCTGTACACACCTTTTGGAGAGACACACATGAATCGGAATTTATTAGAATACTCTGTGTGCTTCACTTATATCTTTTGAGCTAGATAATTTTGCTCTATGCTTCACTTATATCTTTAAAGAGCACAGTGATGGTTTTATTTTATAGAAATTATTGATCTCTCATTCTTCACTTATATCATTTTGAGAGTCCTTTAGAACAACATGGTAATTTGCTTTGGCTATGAAATTAGTCCTAATATAATAGGCATCCAAGTTGGGCATAATAAAAACTATCATAAAAAGTGCATTGAATACTATGAGAAGTTTGATACTTGATGATTGTTTTGAGATATGAAGATGGTGATATTAGAGTCATGCTAGTTGAGTAGTTGTGAATTTGAGAAATACTTGTTCTAAAGTTTCTGATTCCCGTGGTATGCACGTATGGTGAACCGTTATGTGAAGAAGTCGGAGCATGATTTATTTATTGATTGTCTTCCTTATGAGTGGCGGTCGGGGACGAGCGATGGTATTTTCCTACCAATCTATCCCCCTAGGAGCATGCACGTAGTACTTTGTTTCAATAACTAATAGATTTTTGCAATAAGTATGTGAGTTCTTTATGACTAATGTTGAGTCCATGGATTATACGCACTCTCACCCTTCCACCATTGCTGGCCTCTCCAGTACCGCGCAACTTTCACCGGTACCATAAACCCACCATATACCTTCCTCAAAACAGCCACCATACCTACCTATTATGGCATTTCCATAGCCATTCCAGGATATATTGCCATGCAACTCACCACCGTTCCGTTTTTCATGACACGCTTCATCATTGTCATATTGCTTTGCATGATCATGTAGTTGACATCGTATTTGTGGCAAAGCCACCTTTATAATTCTTTCATACATGTCACCCATGAGTCATTGCACATCCCGGTACACAGCCGGAGGCATTCACATAGAGTCATATTTTGTTCTAAGTATCGAGTTGTAATTTTCCGAGTTGTAAGTAAATAAAAGTGTGATGATCATCATTATTAGAGCATTGTCCCATGTGAGGAAAGGATGATGGAGACTATGATTCCCCCACAAGTTGGGATGAGACTACGGACAAAAAAAGAAAAAGAGAAGGGTCATAAAAAGAGAAGGCCAAAAAAAAGAAAAAATGAGAGAAAAAGAGAGAAGGGACAATGTTACTATCCTTTTACCACACTTGTGCTTCAAAGTAGCACCATGATCTTCGTGATAGAGAGTCTCCTATGTTGTCACTTTCATATACTAGTGGGAATTTTACATTTTAGAACTTGGCTTGTATATTCCAATGATGGGCTTCCTCAAAATGCCCTAGGTCTTCGTGAGCAAGCAAGTTGTATGAACACCCACTTAGTTTCTTTTGTTGTGCTTTCATACACTTATAGCTCTAGTGCATCCATTGCATGGCAATCCCTACTCACTCACATTGATATCTATTGATGGGCATCTCCATAGCCCGTTGATACACCTAGTTGATGTGAGACTATCTTCTCCTTTTTTGTCTTCTCCACAACCACCATTCTATTCCACCTATAGTGCTATGTCCATGGTTCACGCTCATGTATTGCGTGAAGATTGAAAAAGTTTGAGAACATCAAAAGTATGAAACAATTGCTTGGCTTGTCATCGGGGTTGTGCATGATTTAAATATTTTGTGTGGTGAAGACGGAGCATAGCCAGACTATATGATTTTGTAGGGATAACTCTCTTTGGCCATGTTATTTTGAGAAGACATGATTGATTTGCTAGTGTGCTTGAAGTATTATTATTTTTATGTCAATATTAAACTTTTTTCTTGAATCTTTCGGATCTAAACATTCATGCCACAATAAAGAAAATTACATTGAGAATTATGCTAGGTAGCATTCCACATCAAAAATATTGTTTTTATCATTTACCTACTCGAGGACGAGCAGGAATTAAGCTTGGGGATGCTTGATACATCTCCAACGTATCTATAATTTTTGATTGTTCCATGCTATTATATTATCTGTTTTGGATGTTTAACGGGCTTTAATATACCTTTTTATATTATTCTTGGGACTAACCTACTAACCAAAGGCCCAGTGCAAATTGCTGTTTTTTTGCCTATTTCAGTGTTTCGTAGAAAAGGAATATCAAACGGAATCGAAACGGAATGAAACCTTCGGGAGAGTTATTTTTGGAACAAACGTGACCCAGGAGACTTGGAGTTGATGTCAAGAAAGAAGCAAGGAGGCCACGAGGCAGGGAGGCGCGCCCCCATCCTCGTGGGCCCCTCGCAGCTCCACCGACGTAATTCTCCGTCCTATATATACCCATATACCCCGAAAACATCCAGGAGCACCAGGAAACCATATTTCCACTGTCGCAACCTTCTGTACCTGTGAGATCCCATCTTGGGGCCTTTTCCGGCAACCCGCCGGAGGGGGAATCGATCATGGAGGGCTTCTACATTAACATCATAGCCTCTCCGGTGATGTGTGAGTAGTTTACCATAGACCTTCGGGTCCATAGTTATTAGGTAGATGGCTTCTTCTCTCTCTTCGGATCTCAATACAAAGTTCTCCTCGACACTCTTGGAGATCTATTCGATGTAATTCTTTTTGTGGTGTGTTTGTCGAGATCCGATGATTTGTGGGTTTATGATCAAGATTATCTCTGAACAATATTTGATTCTTCTCTGAAATCTTTTATGCATGATTTAAATATCTTCACAAGTCTCTTCAAATTATCAGTTTGGTTTGACCTACTCGATTGATCTTTCTTGCAATGGGAGAAGTGCTTAGCTTTGTGTTCAATCTTACGGTGTCCTTTCCCAATGACAGCAGGGGCAGGCAAGCCATGTATTGTATTGTTGCCATCGAGGATAAAAAGATGGGGTTTATATCATATTGCTTGAGTTTATCCCTCTACATCATGTCATCTTGCCTAATGTGTTACTCTATTTTTATGAACTTAATACTCTAGATGCATGCTGGATAGCGGTTGATGTGTGGAGTAATAGTAGTAGATGCAGAATCATTTCGGTCTACTTGTCGCGAACGTGATGCCTATATACATGATCATGCCTAGATATTCTCATAACTATGCGCTTTTCTATCAATTGCTTGACAGTAATTTGTTGACCCACCATAGAATTTGCTATCTTGAGAGAAGCCACTAGTGAAACCTATGGCCCCCGGGTCTATTCTCCATCATATTATTTTCCTATCAATTCGCTATTTCTATTTTGCAATCTTTATTTTCCAATCAATGCAACAAAAATTCCAGAAATATTTATCTTATTATCTTTATCAGATCTCACTTTCGTAAGTGACCGTGAAGGGATTGACGACCCCTTTATCGCGTTGGTTGCGAGGTTCTTGTTTGTTTGTGCAGGTATGAGGGACTTGCGTGTAGTCTCCTACTGGATTGATACCTTGGTTCTCAAAACTGAGGGAAATACTTATGCTACTGTGTTGCATCACCCTTTCCTCTTCAAGGGAAAACCAACGCAAGCTCATTTTCTCAAAGCCAACTAAAACTCACTTAAATAAATTGCATGGATCTTGGGTCCATTTAAACCGAGGGAAGGGTGACTTCTCTTTATAACATATCCTCCTAATATTTAGGGAGCTATTATAAATATTCCATTTTCGGAATCACCCATAAACACACTTGCATATTCCCCATGTCTTTTCTAGTTCAAGCATGACTTAAAAACCTTGCCAAAAATTCTCTTCCCATTTACCGAGGTTCCTCCAAAAATCTGAAATTTTTTGGGCACTTCAAAATCCTACCCCTTGTTCAAACCATTTGAATTAAATTCAAATGCTTTTGAATTTAAACCTTGCAATCTTGCCCACTCCAATTTTCTTGGACCATGCACCTTTTGCGAGTCCGGGAAAATAATCCCAATGCCCAAGTTCCGTCTCTACCATTTTCTTTTCTCTCTTTTCTTTCTTCTTATTTCTTTGTTTTGGAAATAATAAGAGAAGGGAGGGAGAGAGAGCCCACACCCACCAGCCTCTTGGGCCTAGGCCTGCCAGACCGGCCCAACCTCCCTGATGCCTCACAGGCCACGCTACCCTAACCCTCACCCTCTCTCTTCCCCTCAGCGCCGCTCTCTTCCCTGATCCCATCTCCATCTCCCTCTCATTCCCTTGCTGCTCTGCTCGAGCGCCTACACCCGATGCCCTCAGCGCCCGATCCCCTCTCCCCTCACGCCCCTACCTTATCCACGCCCATTCGCCTCCTCCCTTGCACACCCCGGCCATCCTCCTGCGCCCGCCGCAGCGCCCTCCTCGTGCCGCCCTTACAACTACGGCAGCAACCCCTCCTCGTCGCTCCGTTGTGCTTTGGAGGTTAGGACCGCCGTGGATGAGCCCCGGCGACCATGCCCCTGCCGTCCCCGCGCCCTGATGCCTCCTGGAGTGTCGGGCCATCGCCGTTCATCTTCAACCACAGGAGCGCAGTCCTCCTCCAACTCCGTCCCCTGGTTGCCTCTGTCTGCATCGAGCAGCAGCAGCTCATCGCTCAGCGCCATGGCACCCGCGACGCCTCTTGCCCGAGCTCCCTGTTACCTGCATCGCCGTGCTGCTATCACCTACTTCGAATCTTCCCGGCCAAACCTTGCCGTTGCCATGGCCTCTCACTTGTAGCCCCTCACCAAGCATGCTATGTGATGTTGCCCCGTTGCCCCTTCTGTCGTTGCCAAGACCATTGAACATAGGGACACAAGACCGCCTCTATGGATTCCTTTCGACAAGTACCCCACAATGTGTACCACTTCTGTCGCCAAGGTCGAAACCACAAGTACCTGGACGCCCGATGCCTAGAACGCCTACCGTCGACCCCGTGGACGTCAAGTACCTCTACGAACCGTGTACGACTACCGTCGCCGAAGGCCGTCGAGTGAACAACAACCGTCGCTATGGACCTGACAAGACCTCTGAGACCGACTTCACGGACCGACAAGTACTTTGACGACCGTTGTTCGCCAAGTAACCCTTCGGATCGCTAAGTTCGACTACCGATGTCATGTACCACTACCATCGCCGAGATCGCGAGAACCTCTACCGACGACCTCGGAGTGTGTACGATGACCGTTGTCGAAGACCCGTACCTCTACCGCTTTCCGAACACGAACATCTACTTCCCTCAATGCCCCGAGAACGTCTACTTCCTCTACTTGCACCGAACCTGAACCATCCCGATTGCGCGCTTCAAAGGTATAACCACCGAGATGACGGCCGTGAACGAATGTTGAGTGATGTATGATATGCTCGTGGTTGCACCGTGTCCGAGTTGTTCTTTGCGAGCTCCTTGTTGCCTTGCCTTCGACATGTGGGAACCCGGTATCCGGGAGCACCCCATCATCTTGCATGTCACACTCACACCAACTTCCTTTTGCACTGGTATCCCCGTGGGCTACCGGATAACCGATATGTTGCCGTGGCATCATTTTCGGATTCGTCGTCGTGGCACCCTTTCTTTCCGCCATGATGACAAATGCTTCATAATATGCTCGTGTCAACTTTTAATAAAAATTGCATAAACTTGCAAACGTCATCCGCATCATGATAACAACATCAAGAGTGTTTAAATTGTTGTTTGCATTAATTTGCTATATGCACATGAGGAGTTTCCAGAATTGTTGTTTGATGTTTCCGGCCCCATTTAAATTGCTTAGATTGTGTAGTTTACTTTTGCTTCACCCCTTGTCATGCTAAACAACATTTAATATTGTTGGGTACATAATCGAGAGAGAACTAAATAAGTCATGTGGGGTTCCGGCAATATGCAACTCGTTGCATATTGAGCTCCACTTAATTTGTAGTATTGTTTGTGCACTTTGCCATGCCATGCTTCATTAAACCGGCATGAATCATACTTGGTTGTGTATCGTGCCATGTTGATGTGGTGGTGTTTTACTATGTTGTTTGCTTCTTTCCGGTGTTGCTTCTTCGGGTAGTTCCGATAACGTCGCGTTTGTGAGGATCCGTTTGACTACGTCCGCTTTCCTTCTTCATGTACTCGTTCTTCTTCCTTGCGGGATCTCAGGCAAGATGACCATACCCTCGAAATCACTTCTATATTTGCTTTCTAGTTGTTCGCTCTATTGCTATGCCGCGATACCTACCACTTGCTATATCTTGCCTCCCATATTGCCATGACAAGCCTCTAACCCACCTTTCCTAGCAAACTGTTGTTTGACTATGTTACTGCTTTGCTCAGCCCCTCTTATAGCGTTGCTAGTTGCAGGTGAAGATGAAGTTTGTTCCATGTTGGAACATGGATATTTGTTGGGATATCACAATATCTCTTATTTTCATTAATGCATCTATATACTTGGTAAAGGGTAGAAGGCTCGGCCTTATGCCTGGTGTTTTGTTCCACTCTTGCCGCCCTAGTTTCCGTCATACCGGTGTTATGTTACTTGATTTTGCGTTGCTTACGCGGTTGGGTTATAATGGGAACCCCTTGACAGTTCGCTTTGAACAAAACTCCTCCAGCAAAGCCCAACCTTGGTTTTACATTTGCACTAACAACCTATCACCTTCCCTTGGGTTCTGCAGACTCAAGGGTCATCTTTATTTTAACCCCCCGGGCCAGTGCTTCTCTAAGTGTTGGTCCAAACTGAGTAGACTGCGGGGCCACCTCAAGGAAACTTGAGGTCTGGTTTTACTCATAGGACGTCTCATCCGGTGTTGCCCTGAGAACGAGATATGTGCAGCTCCTATCGGGATGTCGGCACATCGGGTGGCTTTGCTGGTCTTGTTTTACCATTGTCGAGATGTCTTGTAACCGAGATTCCGAGTCTGATCGAGTCTTCCTGGGAGAAGGAATATCCTTCGTTGACCGTGAGAGCTTGTGATGGGCTAAGTTGGGACACCCCTGCAGGGTTTTGAACTTTCGAAAGCCGTGCCCGCGGTTATGGGCAGATGGGAATTTGTTAATGTCCGGTTGTAGAGAACTTGACACTTAACTTAATTAAAATGCATCAACCGCGTGTGTAGCCGTGATGGTCTCTTCTCGGCGGAGTCCAGGAAGTGAACATGGTTTTGGAGTTATGTTTGAACGTAAGTAGTTTCAGGATCACTTCTTGATCACTTCTAGTTCACGACCGTTGCTTTTCTTCTCGTCTCGCTCTGATTTGCGTATGTTAGCCAACATGTATGCTTAGTGTTTGTTGCAACTCCACCTCACTACCCCTTTCCTACCCATAAGCTTAAATAGTCTTGATCTCGCGGGTGTGAGATTGTTGAGTCCTCGTGACTCACAGATACTTCCAAACAGTTGCAGGTCCCGATGATATCAGTGCAGGTGACGCAATCCAGCTCACGTGGGAGCTCGATGAAGATAGTGTTCATTGTGTTGTTTCATTTCCAGTTGATCAGTAGTGGAGCCCAGTCGGGGCGATCGGGGATCTATTGCATTAGGGGTTGTCTTTCTTTATTTGGTTCCGTAGTCGAACCTTGATTGTATTCTAGATGATGTAATGTTATATTTATGTATTGTGTGAAGTAGCGATTGTAAGCCAACTCTTTATCCCTTTCTTATTCAGTACATGGGATGTGTAAAGATTACCCCTCTTGTGACATGCCTACTATGCGGTTATGCCTCTAAGTCGTGCTCCGATACGTGGGAGATATAGCCGCATCATGGGTGTTACAAGTTGGTAATCAAAGCCTTCCCCGACTTAGGAGCCCCCTGCTTGATTGAATCGTTGGCGTTGTTGAGTCTAGAAAAATGTTTTGAGTCTTATAGGATTATATATATATCGGGGAGTAGGATTCTTTTTACTCCTCAGTCCCTTCGTCGCTCTGGTGAGGCCTCCTGATGTAGAGTTTTGACTCTTCTCTTCTCAAATTTCACGAAAAAAATTTAGGATCACGCGGGTATCTTGGAATCGTTCCGATGGTTTTGTGACAAGAACATTGTTCTTGGTGCCTCCTGACATTTAGGGGTTGTGGCAGTGTCCCGAGGAGTTGAGCTCCAAGGTGTTGTCGTCACAATTTTATCGTTGCAGTTCTGGAATACCTGAGTTCGCCGACATCGAAAATCTCTTTTATGCAGTTGTTGGTGAGATAACCTCGACGCCACCTAGTACTGGGGCAGGAGTTCGGGAGTATTGCCATAACTCGTATAACGGATGCTTTTCGAAGGTTGAGGTAAATGATTTCCGAAGATTTCTTGGTTCTGTGTTGAAGGATGGATACAGCTGGATGTAGGATTTGCTAGTTTTGGGTGAGATATTATGCTTCCCCTGTATCCCCAACACCTGATTGCATAACTAGAAAGTTTCGGGAGTTTATAAGTGGGAATTCAAGTATCACGTAGGAATTCTTTCCAACAGACACATGATACAATATGGGATCTATCATATGTTTGTTTCCGGCTTATTTTGCAAGCCAGTCCTTTGTTTTGTTATGTTTGTGGTATTCCAGTTGCTTCGATGTCAAATGTTGATTCCATACCTTTCCTAAGCGGCATTCTCATATTTCTATGTGAGTACTAATCCTTCTTGATCATTGAGGTTGTCATGTTATTTCTTTTTCAACCGGTGTGTTTCTCTTCAAGTGGATCCGATCATTTCAACATCAGCAAGATCAATTATTAGTTCTTCTCAATGGTATTCATTTCATTCGTCCCAAGCTGCCTTTGTTTTCCCGCCCACCCACCCTTTTTCTTCGAACTCAGATTTCTTAATCAAGTATCCATTTTTATTCTTGTGAAGTCTCTTCATTCTTTTCAATCAATGTTCTTACCCGGTGGTTCTCGTGAAGATGCTCTTCAAGTTCATCATTCTTTGTTTTTTTATCTTCTCCGGTGGATTCAAATCAAGATTTTGGTGTTGATCATATCCATTCTCCTTGTTTCAAATTCCTTCTCATGCCGGTGCACCTCATAATCATTCCCCGCTTGCTATTCAATTGTTCCGGAGTGCTGAAGATTTCTCAGAAGATTCGTTTCCATTCTCAATCCGTTCAAGTTATTTTGAGGTTGTTATCTCATTCAAGCCATTTAATTCAACCGGCGTAATCTACCTTTCAAGTAATTGTTCAACGATGTTTCTTTTGGGTGGGCCCTAACCCACAGGTTTTTTTCCAGGATCTTACCTGACTCTTCTAATTTTCCCGGAGCTATTCTAAAATTCATTTCAAAGTTTGACGTAAGAATGAATTGTCATCAGTCAAATGTCTTTCTCCAAGATAGGTCAAATTCTTTCATCATTGGTCAACCTTTCTATTATTCATTCTGGAGTGCCTCAACAATTCATGGTGATGTTTCTTATTGTCATTCTCTGCTTTTGAAGACCGAAGAAGAGTTTTCCTCCAAATCTTATCTATTCTCTCAAAGATTCATGATTCTATCTTGTTGCCATCCTCTCATAATTGTTTTCGATCGTGAGAATGCTTTTCACCCATCCGGAGCAATTCAGGAGTCTTTTCAGTTTGATTCCCCAGAGCCCATCATCTCAGAATTATTCATTCCAGCTTTCAGCTCTCATTCTCAAAATCTTACTGGCGCATCATTCAAGTATTACCTAATTAGTTCACGATCTCTTCGTTCACTTGTATCTAAATCCCCTCAAGTATCATCATTCGTTTTCCAATTCCTTCCGGTGATTTGTGCTTTTGCTATTTTCATGTTCAATTCTTACGGTGGTTCTTCCAAGATTCTTCTTCCTGTGGTTATCATATCAATGCATTCGTGCCTTCCAAATTCTACCGGTGGATCGTTGAAGACCTTCTCAAGTTGCGCTATATCTATCTTCATCCTTGCTACGAGAATAAGTAGTGTGCCAAATCCGTTGATTGTCATCAATTTAAATTGGTGAAGGATAAGCATAATGTAATTCTTATTCTTGTTTCATCGAGTAAATTCAATTCCTGCTTTCCGGAGTGGTTCATCAAATCACATTCTCGGTTCGAGATGCTTTATCTTTAATCTGGAGTTCCAAATTTTCACTTATCTCGTCGCGAAGCTCCATCTAAATCATCGCAAGGCTTCACCTTGTGTTTCAACTTCTCTTTCCTTTCGTTTGATAATTCTTTTATTACCGGAGTTCTTCATGGAGGCTCTACATGGTGGTTCGTCAATGATTCTTTTCATTCTTCAATTTTTCTTCAAGATATCTCTCGAAACTATGAGCCGCTAAGCTATACTTCAAGTTTTCTTCTACTTGCAATCCGGAGTGCAATTATTCTCCCTTATCTTTTGAGCTGGTAATATATCATTCTTCATTCACAAGAATGAGGTATTTAAACCCATCACTTTCTTCCATGGAGCTATCTTGGTATAAATTTCACCTAAAGCCTTCCATTGGGAATGTTGCTCTTTGTGGTGATTATCTATGATCCAAGTCTTATCCTTATCACCTCGGTGGAAGAAGATTTCTATCTTTTTCTAGCTCACAATTAAATCTTTTCCGTGAGTGGCAAGTTGTCACCTCATAATTTTGAGATGTCTTCTATAAGTCCATATCAAGCTTATCCTTTTTCGTTGTTGTATTTCCAACAACTCTGTTTTAACTTGCTTGGAGGGGTGATTGAGGGAGTCCTGGATTAGGGGGTCTCTGAACAGTCGGACTATATCCTTTGGTCGGACTGTTGGACTATGAAGATACAAGATTGAAGACTTCGTCTCGTGTCCGGATGGGACTCTACTTGGCGTGGAAGGCAATCTAGGAAATACGGATATGGATATCTCCTCCTTTGTGACCAACCTTGTGTAATCCTAACCCTCTCTGGTGTCTATATAAACCGAAGGGTTTTAGTCCGTAGGACAACAATCAATACAATCATACCATAGGCTAGCTTCTAGGGTTTAGCCTCTCTGATCTCGTGGTAGATCTACTCTTGTACTACCCATATCATCAATATTAATCAAGCAGGACGTAGGGTTTTACCTCCATCAAGAGGGCTCGAACCTGGGTAAAACATCGTGTCCCCTGCCTCCTGTTAGCATCCGGCCTAGACGCACAGTTCGGGACCCCCTACCCGAGATCCACCGGTTTTGACACCGACATTGGTGCTTTCATGGAGAGTTCCTCTGTGTCATCGCTGTTAGGCTTGATGGCTCCTACTATCATCGATAGCGATGCGGTCCAGGGTGAGACTTTTCTCCCCGGACAGATCTTCGTATTCGGCGACTTTGCACTGCGGGCTAATTCGCTTGGCCATCTGGAGCAGATTGAAAGCTACGCCCCTGGCCGTCAAGTCAGATTTGGAAGTTTGAACTACACGGCCGACATCTGCGGAGACTTGATCTTCGACGGATTCGAGCCGCAGCCGGACGCGCCGCATTGTCCCGATGGGTATGTTTTTCGACAGATTCTGTTTTTCGTGTGTTGTTTGCTTATTTTAATGAATCTTTGGCTAGTATCGGGGGGTATGAACCTTAGAGAAGTTGGAATACAGTAGGTTTAAAACCAATATAAATAAACAATGAGTTCATTACAGTATCTTGAAGTGGTGGTTTCTTTTCTTATACTAACGGAGCTCATGAGATTTTCTGTTGAGTTTTGTGTTGTGAAGTTTTCAAGTTTTGGGTAAAGATTTGATGGATTTTGGAATAAGGAGTGGCAAGAGCCTAAGCTTGGGTATTCCCAAGGCACCCCAAGGTAAAATTCAAGGACAACCAAAAGCCTAAGCTTGGGGATGCCCCGGAAGGCATCCCCTCTTTCGTCTTCGTCTATCAGTAACTTTACTTGAGGCTATATTTTTATTCACCACATGATATGTGTTTTGCTTGGAGTGTCTTGTATGATTTGCTGTACACACCTTTTGGAGAGACACACATGAAGCGGAATTTATTAGAATACTCTGTGTGCTTCACTTATATCTTTTGAGCTAGACAATTTTGCTCTATGCTTCACTTATATCTTTAAAGAGCACGGTGATGGTTTTATTTTATAGAAATTATTGATCTCTCATTCTTCACTTATATCATTTTGAGAGTCTTTAGAACAACATGGTAATTTGCTTTGGCTATGAAATTAGTCCTAATATAATAGGCATCCAAGTTGGGTATAATAAAAACTATCATAAAAAGTGCATTGAATACTATGAGAAGTTTGATACTTGATGGTTGTTTTGAGATATGAAGATGGTGATATTAGAGTCATGCTAGTTGAGTAGTTGTGAATTTGAGAAATACTTGTTCTAAAGTTTCTGATTCCCGTGGTATGCACGTATGGTGAACCGTTATGTGAAGAAGTCGGAGCATGATTTATTTATTGATTGTCTTCCTTATGAGTGGCGGTCGGGGACGAGCGATGGTATTTTCCTACCAATCTATCCCCCTAGGAGCATGCACGTAGTACTTTGTTTCAATAACTAATAGATTTTTGCAATAAGTATGTGAGTTCTTTATGACTAATGTTGAGTCCATGGATTATACGCACTCTCACCCTTCCACCATTGCTGGCCTCTCCAGTACCGCGCAACTTTCGCCGGTACCATAAACCCACCATATACCTTCCTCAAAACAGCCACCATACCTACCTATTATGGCATTTCCATAGCCATTCCAGGATATATTGCCATGCAACTCACCACCGTTCCGTTTTTCATGACACGCTTCATCATTGTCATATTGCTTTGCATGATCATGTAGTTGACATCGTATTTGTGGCAAAGCCACCTTTATAATTCTTTCATACATGTCACCCATGAGTCATTGCACATCCCGGTACACAGCCGGAGGCATTCACATAGAGTCATATTTTGTTCTAAGTATCGAGTTGTAATTTTCCGAGTTGTAAGTAAATAAAAGTGTGATGATCATCATTATTAGAGCATTGTCCCATGTGAGGAAAGGATGATGGAGACTATGATTCCCCCACAAGTCGGGATGAGACTCCGGACAAAAAAAGAAAAAGAGAAGGGCCATAAAAAGAGAAGGCCAAAAAAAGAAAAAATGAGAGAAAAAGAGAGAAGGGACAATGTTACTATCCTTTTACCACACTTGTGCTTCAAAGTAGCACCATGATCTTCGTGATAGAGAGTCTCCTATGTTGTCACTTTCATATACTAGTGGGAATTTTACATTTTAGAACTTGGCTTGTATATTCCAATGATGGGCTTCCTCAAAATGCCCTAGGTCTTCGTGAGCAAGCAAGTTGTATGAACACCCACTTAGTTTCTTTTGTTGTGCTTTCATACACTTATAGCTCTAGTGCATCCATTGCATGGCAATCCCTACTCACTCACATTGATATCTATTGATGTGCATCTCCATAGCCCGTTGATACACCTAGTTGATGTGAGACTATCTTCTCCTTTTTTGTCTTCTCCACAACCACCATTCTATTCCACCTATAGTGCTATGTCCATGGTTCACGCTCATGTATTGCGTGAAGATTGAAAAAGTTTGAGAACATCAAAAGTATGAAACAATTGCTTGGCTTGTCATCGGGGTTGTGCATGATTTAAATATTTTGTGTGGTGAAGACGGAGCATAGCCAAACTATATGATTTTGTAGGGATAACTCTCTTTGGCCATGTTATTTTGAGAAGACATCATTGATTTGCTAGTGTGCTTGAAGTATTATTATTTTTATGTCAATATTAAACTTTTTTCTTGAATCTTTCGGATCTGAACATTCATGCCACAATAAAGAAAATTACATTGAGAATTATGCTAGGTAGCATTCCACATCAAAAATTCTGTTTTTATCATTTACCTACTTGAGGATGAGCAGGAATTAAGCTTGGGGATGCTTGATACATCTCCAACGTATCTATAATTTTTGATTGTTCCATGCTATTATATTATCTGTTTTGGATGTTTAATGGGCTTTAATATACCTTTTTATATTATTATTGGGACTAACCTACTAACCAAAGGCCCAGTGCAAATTGCTGTTTTTTTGCCTATTTCAGTGTTTCATAGAAAAGGAATATCAAACGGAATCGAAACGGAATGAAACCTTCGAGAGAGTTATTTTTGGAACAAACGTGACCCAGGAGACTTGGAGTTGATGTCAAGAAAGAAGCAAGGAGGCCACGAGGCAGGGAGGCGCACCCCCCATCCTCGTGGGCCCCTCGCGGCTCCACCGACGTAATTCTTCATCCTATATATACCCATATACCCCGAAAACATCCAGGAGCACCAGGAAACCCTATTTCCACTGTCACAACCTTCTGTACCTGTGAGATCCCATCTTGGGGCCTTTTCCGGCAATCCGTCGGAGGGGGAATCGATCATGGAGGGCTTCTACATCAACACCATAGCCTCTCCGGTGATGTGTGAGTAGTTTACCATAGACCTTCGGGTCCATAGTTATTAGCTAGATGACTTCTTCTCTCTCTTTGGATCTCAATACAAAGTTCTCCTCGGCTCTCTTGGAGATCTATTCGATGTAATTCTTTTTGTGGTGTGTTTGTCGAGATCCGATGATTTGTGGGTTTATAATCAAGATTATCTATGAACAATATTTGATTCTTCTCTGAAATCTTTTATGCATGATTTAAATATCTTTGCAAGTCTCTTCGAATTATCAGTTTGGTTTGACCTACTCGATTGATCTTTCTTGCAATGGGAGAAGTGCTTAGCTTTGGGTTCAATCTTACGATGTCCTTTCCCAGTGACAGCAGGGGCAGCAAGGCATGTATTGTATTGTTGCCATCAAGGATAAAAAGATGGGGTTTATATCATATTTCTTGAGTTTATCCCTCTACATCATGTCATATCGCCTAATGCGTTACTCTGTTCTTATGAACTTAGTACTCTAGATGCATGCTGGATAGCGGTCGATGTGTGGAGTAATAGTAGTAGATGCAGAATCATTTCAGTGTACTTGTCGCGGACGTGATGCCTATATACATGATCATGCCTAGATATTCTCATAACTTTGCGCTTTTCTATCAATTGCTGGACAGTAATTTGTTGACCCACCGTAGAATTTGCTATCTTGAGAGAAGCCACTAGTGAAACCTTTGGCCCCCTGGTCTATTCTCCATCATATTATTTTCCTATCAATTCGCTATTTCTATTTTGCAATCTTTATTTTCCAATCTATACAAAAAAAATACCAAAAATATTTATCTTATTATCTTTATCAGATCTCACTTTCGTAAGTGACCGTGAAGGGTTTGACAACCCCTTTATTGCGTTGGTTGCGAGGTTCTTGTTTGTTTGTGCAGGTACGAGGGACTTGTGTGTAGTCTCCTACTGGATTGATACCTTGGTTCTCAAAAACTGAGGGAAATACTTACGCTACTGTGCTGCATCACCCTTTCCTCTTCAAGGGAAAACCAACGCAAGATCAAGAGGTAGCAGTATGATGATACCGACGGTCGAATCTCGGGCAAGTAACATACCGATGACAAAGGGAACAATGTATGTTGTTATGCGGTTTGACCGATAAAGATCTTCGTAGAATATGTAGGAACCAATATGAGCATCCAGGTTCCGCTATTGGTTATTGACCGGAGATTAGTCTCGGTCATGTCTACTTAGTTCTCAAACCCGTAGGGTCCCCACGCTTAACGTTTGATGACGATCGATATTATGAGTTTATGTGTTTTGATGTACCGAAGGTAGTTCGGAGTCCTGGATGTGATCATGGACATGACGGGGAGTCTAGAAATGGTCGAGACATGAAGATTGATATACAGGAATGTTATGTTTGGACACCGGAATGGTTTCGGATGAGTTCGGGCATATAGCGGAGTACCGGGGGGTTACCGGAACCCTCCGAAGGCTTAATGGGCCTACATGGGCTTTAGTGGAAGAGAGAGGAGGCAGCCAAGAGGTGGGGGCGCGCCCCCCAAGCCCAATATAAATTGGGAAGTGGGGCAGCCCCCCTTTCCTTCTTCTCCTCTTTCCCTTCCTTCCCCCTCCTATTAGGACTAGGAAAGGGGGAAAACCTACTCCTAGTAGGAGTAGGAATCCCCCCTTGGGGGCGCACCATGAGGCCGGCCGGCCCCCTCCTCCCCTCCTTTATATACAGGGGAGGGGGCACCCCATAGACACACAACTTGACAATTGTTTTAGCCTTGTGCGGTGCCCCCCTCCACAGATACACACCTCGGTCATATTGTCGTAGTGCTTAGGCGAAGCCCCGCGCCGGTAACTTCATCATCACCGTCAACACGCCGTCGTGCTAACGAAACTCTCCCTCGGCCTCAACTGGATCAACAGTACAAGGGACGTCGCCGAGCTAAACGTGTGCAGATCGCGGAGGTGTCGTGCATTCGGTACTTGGATCGGTTGGATCGCGAAGATGTTCGAATACATCAACCGCATTACTAAACGCTTCCATTTTCGGTCTACGAGGGTACGTAGACACACTCTCCCCTCTCATTGCTATGCATCTCCTAGATAGATATTGCGTGATCGTAGGTAAATTTTTTGGAATACTGCGTTCCCCAACAGCGCCCTGGTGGGTTGTGCCCACCCAGGGGCCCCTCTCTGGTGGGTCTTGGCTCCTGTAATTCTTATTATTGATATAAAAAATCCTCAAAAAGTTTTGTTCCATTCCGAGAACTTTTATTTCTACACAAAAATAACACCATGGTATTTCTGCTGAAAACAACGTCAGTCCGGGGTTAGTTTCACTCAAATCATGCAAATTAGAGTCCAAAACAAGAGGAAAAGCATGAGAAAAAGTAGATACATTGGATGCGTATCACCGCCCACCACGCCTAACACCGCCACTGGCCTTTGGCCGGCGGGGGACACCTAGCACGCGCCACTCTAGCCATGTCAGCCACTGATGTCGCTTGAAGCTACGTCGGTATTTCCCCAAAGAGGAACGGATGATGCAGCACAGCGGTGGTAGGTATTTCCCTCAGATATGAAACCAAGGTTATCGAAGCAGTAGGAGAACCAAGCAACACAACGTAAACAGCCCCTGCACACAAATAACAAATACTCGCAACCCGACGTGTAAAAGGGGTTGCCAATCCCTTTTGGGTAATGACACCAGTAATTGGAAAACGGGCGGGAGAGAGTTGTAAATATTGATAGATCAAATGCCAAGTAAAATAAATTGCAGCAAGGTATTTTTGTATTTTTGGTTTAGTAGATTTGAAAATAAAAGGCAAATAAAATAGATCGCAAAGGCAAATAATATGAGAAAGAGACCCGGGGCCGTAGGTTTCGCTAGTGGCTTCTCTCGAGAAAAATAGCACACGGTGGGTAAAAAAATTACTGTTGGGAAATTGATAGAACTTCAAATACTCATGACGATATCCATGAAATGATCATTATATAGGCATCACGTGCAAGATTAGTAGACCGACTCCTGCCTGCATCTACTACTATTACTCCACACATCGACCACTATCCAAAATGCATCTAGTGTATTATGTTCATAGAGAAACGGACTAATGCAACTAGAACGATGACATGATGTACACAAGATCTATCTATGTAGAGATAGACCCCATCGTTTTATCCTTAGTAGCAACGATACATATGTGTCGGTTCCCCTTCTGTCACTGGGATCAAGCACCGTAAGATCGAACCCACTACAAAGCACCTCTTCTCATTGCAAGATAAATAGATTAAGTTGGCCAAACAAAACCCAAATATTGGAGAATAAATACGAGGCTATAAGCAATCATGCATATAACAGACCAAAGAAACTCAAATAACTTTCATGGAAATAAAAAAGATAGATTTGATCATAAACTCAAAGTTCATCCTATCCCAACAAACACACCGCAAAATGAGTTACATCATATGGATCTCCAAGAGACCATTGTATTATGAATCAAACGAGAGAGAGGAAGCCATCTAGCTACTAACTACGGACCCGAAGGTGTACAAAGAACTACTCATGCATCATCGGAGAGGCACCAATGGAGGTGGTGAACCGCATCCGTTATGGTGTCTAGATTGGATCTGGTGGTTATGGACTCTGCTGCGGCTAATATTGATTTTCGTCGACTCCCCTAGGGTTTCTGGAATATTGGGTTATTTATAGAGCAAAGAGGCGGTCTGGGGGGCACCCGAGGTGGGCACAACCCACCAGGGCGCGCCTGGGCCTCCTGGCATGCCCTGCTGGGTTGTGCTCTCCTCGGAGCACCCCCAGGCGCAGCCTTGGCCCATTACGTGTCTTCGGGTCCATAAAAAATCTCCGTAAAGTTTCGTGGCATTTGGACTTTGTTTGATATTGATTTTCTGTGATGTTAAAAACATGAAGAAAAAAACAACTGGCACTTGGCACTATGTCAATAATTTAGTACCAAAAAATGATATAGAATGACTATAAAATGATTATAAAACATCCAAGATTGATAATATAACAACATGGAGCAATCAAAAATTATAGATACGTTGGAGACGTATCAGCATCCCCAAGCTTAACTCCTACTCGTCCTCAAGTAGGTAAGTGATAAAAACAGACTTTTTGATGTGGAATGCTGCCTATCTTGTCATGTCATATTTCCTTTCTTTATAGCATGGACATTTGGACTTTTATATTGTTCAAAGCAATAGTCTAGTTTTGATATGATAACTTAAATACTCAAGCATATGAAGAAGCAACCATGTCTTTCAAAATATCAATGCTAAAATAAGCTATCCCTAGCCCATCATGTTCAATCATTGATCCATTCATGAAACATAGTCGCATATTAACTACACCCAATGCTCAAGTACGACCATAGTGCCTCCTAGTTGGTGCTTTTATAAGAGAAGATGGAGACTCAAATTCAAAATAAAAAGTACATAAAGTAGAAGATAGGCCCTTCGGAGAGGGAAGTACGGATTTGTAGAGGTGCTAGAGTTCAAAGCGAAAAACTTAGAGATAATTTTTTTTGGAGGTGTATCCATCCCACCAACAAAAACGACTTAGAGTTCCCAACACTTTCCATGCTAGATATATCATAGGCGGTTCCCAAACAAAAAAATAAAGGTTATTCCTTTTCCAACCACACTTTCACTTTCCATGGCTAGCCGTATCCATGGTTGCCCTCCATACTAACACTTTCCAAGGAATTTATTATTTGACAACATAAAGTAAATTCATCCATTTCGGGACCGGGCATCCCTAATACCTTTGCCTTACTCTCGTGCAATGACAAGTGAATAAACACTGATCGTGAGAATAACACATCTAGAATGGAAAATATTAGCCACCCCTCACCGCTCCGTGAGCGAAACAAACAAACAAAAGAGAAGTTTATTTTTAAAATTGGAGATGGCACATACTAATTTTCTTAGAACGGTAAAAGAATACCGCATATAGGTAGATATAGTGGACTCATGTGGCAAAACTGGTTTAAAGGTTTTTGGATGCACAAGTAGTGATCATACTTAGTGCAAAATGAAGGCTAGCAAAAGATTGAGAAGCGACCAACCAAGAAACGAATAATCTCATAAGCGAGCAGTACGCATAATTAAGACTGAATAATGCACCACAAGTAGGATATAATTTCATTGCACAATTATTGACTTCCGTGCTTGCATAGGGAATCACAAACCTTAACACCAATATTCTTACTAAAGCATAATTACTCATCAACATAACTCACATATCACATCATCATATCTCAAAACTATTACTAAGAATCAAGTTTATTTTGTCCAGTGATCTTCATGAAAGTTTTTATTATATCCTTCTTGGATATCTATCACTTTGGAACAAATTTTCATATGTTGCTTTTGACAAGCTCAAGCAAATATAAGTGAAGATCATGAGAATAATATTTCTTTCTCTCAAATTAATTTAAGTGAAGCAAGAGAGAATTTCTTGAAAATTTTACTAACTCTAAAATAAATCTAAGTGAAACAAGAGAGCATTTCTTCAAAGATACTAAAACACACCGTGTTAAAAAAGATATAAGTGAAGCACTGGAGCAAGTCCATAGCTCATAAAAAATTTAAGTGAAGCATAGAGAGCAATTCTAACAAGTCAAGACATAATTTTGGCTCTCTCAAATAGGTGTGTCCATCAACAAATCAAGACTTAAAACACAAAATAAAACAAGCAAAGACTCATATCATACAAGACGCTCCAAGCAAAACACATAGTGATACGTCTCCAACGTATCTATCATTTTTGATTGCTCCATGCTATTATATTATCTATTTTGGGTGTTAATGGGCTTTATTTTACACGTTTATATCATTTTTGGGACTAACCTACTGGAGGCCCATCCCAAATTGTTGTTTTTTTTGCCTATTTTAGGGTTTCGAAGAAAAGGAATATCAAACGGAGTCCAAACGGAATGAAACCTTCGGGAATGTGATTTTCTCAACAAACGTGATCCAGGAGACTTGGAGTGGCCGTCAAGAAACAAGGGAGGAAGGCACGAGGCAGGGGGCGCGCCTACCCTCCTGGGCGCACCCTCCACCCTCGTGGGCCCTCCGTTGCTCCACCGACATACTTCTTCGTCCTATATATATCCACGTACCCCCCCCCCCAAACATCCAGGAGCACCATGAAAACCTAATTCCACCGCCGCAACCTTCTGTACTCGAGAGATCCCATCTCGGGGCCTTTTCCTGAGCTCCACCGGAGGGAGCATTGATCACGGAGGGCCTCTACATCAACTCCATGGCCTCTCCGGTGATGTGTGAGTACTTTACTTCAGACCTACGGGTCCATAGTTATTAGCTAGATGGCTTCTTCTGTAACGCCCCAAGACCGGAGCTTCAGGTGCCTTCCATGATTTCCGGGTTTCGTCATGTGATTTGTTTGGTCCGTTGCATTTCATCATTGCATCATGTGCATTGCATCATGTCTTCATGCCGTCATTTTCTCAGAGCCAACTAAAACTCACTTAAATAAATTGCATGGATCTTGGGTCCATTTAAACCGAGGGAAGGGTGACTTCTCTTTATAACATATCCTCCTAATATTTAGGGAGCTATTATAAATATTCCATTTTCAGAATCACCCATAAACACACTTGCATATTCCCCATGTCTTTTCTAGTTCAAGCATGACTTAAAAACCTTGCCAAAAATTCTCTTCCCATTTACCGAGGTTCCTCCAAAAATCTGAAAATTTTTGGGCACTTCAAAATCCTACCCCTTGTTCAAACCATTTGAATTAAATTCAAATGCTTTTGAATTTAAACCTTGCAATCTTGCCCACTCCAATTTTCTTGGACCATGCACCTTTTGCGAGTCCGGGAAAATAATCCTAATGCCCAAGTTCCGTCTCTACCATTTTCTTTTCTCTCTTTTCTTTCTTCTTATTTCTTTGTTTTGGAAATAATAAGAGAAGGGAGGGAGAGAGAGCCCACACCCACCGGCCTCTTGGGCCTAGGCCTGCCAGACCGGCCCAACCTCCCTGATGCCTCACAAGCCACGCAACCCTAACCCTCACCCTCTCTCTTCCCCTCAGCGCCGCTCTCTTCCCTGATCCCATCTCCATCTCCCTCTCATTCCCTTGCTGCTCTGCTTGAGCGCCTACACCCGATGCCCTCAGCGCCCGATCCCCTCTTCCCTTGCGCCCCTACCTTATCCACGCCCATTCGCCTCCTCCCTTGCGCACCCCGGCCATCCTCCTGCGCCCGCCGCAGCACCCTCCTTGCGTCGCCCTTACAGCTACGGCAGCAACCCCTCCTCGTCGCTCCGTTGTGCTTCGGAGGTTAGGACCGCCATCGATGAGCCCCGGCGACCATGCCCCTGCCGTCCCCGCGCCCTGCTGCCTCCTGGAGTGTCACGCCATTGCCGTTCATCTTCAACCACGGGAGCGCAGTCCTCCTCCAACTCCATCCCCTGGTTGCCTCTGTCTGCATCGAGCAGCAGCAGCTCATTGCTCAGCGCCATGGCACCCGCGACGCCTCTTGCTCAAGCTCCCTGTTACCTGCATCGCCGTGCTGCTATCACCTGCTTCGGATCTTCCCGGCCAAACCTTGTCGCTGCCATGGCCTCTCACTTGTAGCCCCTCACCAAGCATGCTACGTGATGCTACCCCGCGGCCCCTTCTCTCATTGCCAAGACCATTGAACATAGGGACACAAGACCGCCTCTATGGATTCCTTTCGACAAGTACCCCACAATGTGTACCACTTCTGTCGCCAAGGTCGAAGCCACAAGTACCCCTTCGGTTCTTCAAGCCCGGCAAGTACCTGGACGCCTGATGCCTAGAACGCCTACCGTCGACCCCGTGGACGTCAAGTACCTCTACGAACCGTGTACGACTACCGTCGCCGAAGGCCGTCGAGTGAACAACAACCGTCGCTGTGGACCCGACAAGACCTCCGAGACCGACTTCACGGACCGACATGTACTTTGACGACCGTTCTTCGCCAAGTACCCCTTCGGATCGCTAAGTTCGACTACCGATGACATGTACCACTACCATCGCCGAGATCGCGAGAACCTCTACCGACGACCTCGGAGTGTGTACGATGACCATTGTCGAAGACCCGTACCTCTACCGCTTTTCGAACACGAACATCTACTTCCATCAATGCCCCGAGAATGTCTACTTCCTCTACTTGCACCGAACCTGAACCATCCCGATTGCGCGCTTCAAAGGTATAACCACCGAGACGACGGCCGTGAACGAATGTTGAGTGATGTATGATATGCTCGTGGTTGCACCGTGTCTGAGTTGTTCTTTGCGAGCTCCTCATTGCCTTGCCTTCGACATGTGGGAACCCGGTATCCGGGAGCACCCCATCATCTTGCATGTCACACTCACACCAACTTCCTTTTGCACCGGTATCCCCGTGGGCTACCGGATAACCGATATGTTGTCGTGGCATCATTTTCGGATTCGTCGCCGTGGCACCCTTTCTTTCCGCCATGATGACAAATGCTTCATAATATGCTCGTGTCAACTTTTCATAAAAATTGCATAAACTTGCAAATGTCATCCGCATCATGATAACAACATCAAGAGTTTTTAAATTATTGTTTGCATTAATTTGCTATATGCACATGAGGAGTTCCAGAATTGTTGTTTGATGTTTCCGGCCCCATTTAAATTGCTTAGATTGTGTAGTTTACTTTTGCTTCACCCCTTGTCATGCTAAACAACATTTAATATTGGTGGGTACATAATCGAGAGAGAACTAAATAAGTCATGTGGGGTTCCGGCAATATGCAACTCATTGCATATTGAGCTCCACTTAATTTGTAGTATTGTTTGTGCACTTTGCCATGCCATGCTTCATTAAACCGGCATGCATCATACTTGGTTGTGCATCATGCCATGTTGATGTGGTGGTTGTTTACTATGTTGTTTGCTTCTTTCCGGTGTTGCTTCTTCGGGTAGTTCCGATAACGTCGCGTTTGTGAGGATCCGTTTGACTACGTCCGCTTGCCTTCTTCATGGACTCGTTCTTCTTCCTTGCGGGATCTCAGGCAAGATGACCATACCCTCGAAATCACTTCTATCTTTGCTTTCTAGTTGTTCGCTCTATTGCTATGCTGCGATACCTACCACTTGCTATATCTTGCCTCCCATATTGCCATGACAAGCCTCTAACCCACCTTTCCTATCAAACTGTTGTTTGACAATGTTACCGCGTTGCTCAGCCCCTCTTATAGCGTTGCTAGTTGCAGGTGAAGATGAAGTTTGTTCCATGTTGGAACATGGATATTTGTTGGGATATCACAATATCTCTTATTTCAATTAATGCATCTATATACTTGGTAAAGGGTGGAAGGCTCGGCCTTATGCCTGGTGTTTCATTCCACTCTTGCCGCCCTAGTTTCCGTCATACCGGTGTTATGTTCCTTGATTTTGCGTTGCTTACGCTGTTGGGTTATAATGGGAACCCCTTGACAGTTCGCTTTGAACAAAACTCCTCCAGCAAAGCCCAACCTTGGTTTTACATTTGCACTAACAACCTATCACCTTCCCTTGGGTTCTGCAGACTCAAGGGTCATCTTTATTTTAACCACCCCGGGCCAATGCTTCTCTAAGTGTTGGTCCAAACTGAGTAGACTGCGGGGCCACCTCGGGGAAACTTGAGGTTTGGTTTTACTCGTAGGACGTCTCATCCGGTGTTGCCCTGAGAATGAGATATGTGCAGCTCCTATCGGGATGTCGGCACATCGGGTGGCTTTGCTGGTCTTGTTTTACCATTGTCGAGATATCTTGTAACCGAGATTCCGAGTCTGATTGCGTCTTCCTGGGAGAAGGAATATCCTTCGTTGACCGTGAGAGCTTGTGATGGGCTAAGTTGGGACACCCCTGCAGGGTTTTGAACTTTTGAAAGCCGTGCCCGCGGTTATGGGCAGATGGGAATTTGTTAATGTCCGGTTGTAGAGAACTTGACACTTAACTTAATTAAAATGCATCAACCGCGTGTGTAGCCGTGATGGTCTCTTCTCGGCGGAGTCCGGGAAGTGAACATGGTTTTGGAGTTATGTTTGAACGTAAGTAGTTTCAGGATCACTTCTTGATCACTTCTAGTTCACGACCGTTGCTTTGCTTCTCGTCTCGCTCTGATTTGCGTATGTTAGCCAACATGTATGCTTAGTGTTTGTTGCAACTCCACCTCACTACCCCTTTCCTACCCATAAGCTTAAATAGTCTTGATCTCGCGGGTGTGAGATTGTTGAGTCCTCGTGACTCACAGATACTTCCAAACAGTTGCAGGTCCCGATGATATCAGTGCAGGTGACGCAATCCAGCTCAAGTGGGAGCTCGATGAAGATCGTGTTCATTGTGTTGTTTCGTTTCCAGTTGATTAGTAGTGGAGCCCAGTCGGGGCGATCGGGGATCTATTGCATTAGGGGTTGTCTTTCTTTATTTGGTTCCGTAGTCGAACCTTGATTGTATTCTAGATGATGTAATGTTATATTTATGTATTGTGTGAAGTAGCGATTGTAAGCCAACTCTTTATCCCTTTCTTATTCAGTACATGGGATGTGTAAAGATTACCCCTCTTGTGACATGCCTACTATGCGGTTATGCCTCTAAGTCGTGCTCCGATACGTGGGAGATATAGCCGCATCGTGGGTGTTACAAGTTGGTAATCAAAGCCTTCCCCGACTTAGGAGCCCCCTGCTTGATCGAATCGTTGGCGTTGTTGAGTCTAGAAAAATGTTTTGAGTCTTATAGGATTATATATATATATCGGAGAGTAGGATTCTTTTGACTCCTCAGTCCCTTCGTCGCTCTGGTAAGGCCTCCTGATGTAGAGTTTTGACTCTTCTCTTCTCAAATTTCATGAAAAAAATTTAGGATCACGCGGGTATCTTGGAATCGTTCCGATGGTTTTGTGACGAGAACATTGTTCTTGGTGCCTCCTGACATTTAGGGGTTGTGGCAGTGTCCCGGGGAGTTGAGCTCCGAGGTGTTGACGTCACAATTTTATCATTGTAGTTCTGGAATACCTGAGTTCGCCGACATCAAAAATCTCTTTTATGCAGTTGTTGGTGAGATAACCTCGACGCCACCCAGTACTGGGGCAGGAGTTTGGGAGTATTGCCATAACTTGTATAACGGATGCTTTTCGAAGGTTGAGGTAAATGATTTCCAAAGATTTCTTGGTTCTGTGTTGAAGGATGGATACAGCTGGACGTAGGATTTTCTAGTTTTGGGTGAGATATTATGCTTCCCCTGTATCCCCAACACCAGATTGCATAACTAGAAAGTTTCAGGAGTTTATAAGTGGGAATTCAAGTATCACGTAGGAATTCTTTCCAACAGACACATGATACGATATGGGATCTATCATATGTTTGTTTCCGGCTTATTTTGCAAGCCAGTCCTTTGTTTTGTTGTGTTTGTGGTATTCCAGTTGCTTTGATGTCAAATGTTGATTCCATACCTTTCATAAGCGGCATTCTCATATTTCTATGTGAGTAATAATCCTTCTTGATCATTGAGGTTGTCATGTTAATTCTTTTTCAACCGGTGTGTTTCTCTTCAAGTGGATCCGATCATTTCAACATCAGCAAGATCAATTATCAGTTCTTCTCAATGGTGTTCATTTCATTCGTCCCAAGCTGCCTTTGTTTTCCCGCCCACCCACCCTTTTTCTTCGAGGACTCAGATTTCTTAATCAAGTATCCATTTTTATTCTTGTGAAGTCTCTTCATTCTTTTCAATCAATGTTCTTACCCGGTGGTTCTCGTGAAGATGCTCTTCAAGTTCATCATTCTTCGTTTCTTTTATCTTCTCCGGTGGATTCAAATCAAGATTTTGGTGTTGATCATATCCCTTCTCCTTGTTTCAAATTCCTTCTCATGCCGGTGCACCTCATAATCATTCCCCGCTTGCTATTCAATTGTTCCGGAGTGCTGAAGATTTCTCAGAAGATTCGTTTCCATTCTCAATCCGTTCAAGTTATTTTGAGGTTGTTATCTCATTCAAGCCATTTAATTCAACCGGCGTAATCTACCTTTCAAGTAATTGTTCAACGGTGTTCCTTTTGAGTGGGCCCTAACCCACAGGTTTTTTTCCAGGATCTTACCTGACTCTTCTAATTTTCTCGGAGCTATTCTAAAATTCATTTCAAAGTTTGACGTAAGAACGAATTGTCATCAGTCAAATGTCTTTATCCAAGATAGGTCAAATTCTTTCATCGTTCGTCAACCTTTCTATTATTCATTCTGGAGTGCCTCACCAATTCATGGTGATGTTTCTTGTTGTCATTCTCTGCTTTTGAAGACCGAAGAAGAGTTTTCCTCCAAATCTTATCTGTTCTCTCAAAGATTCATGATTCTATCTAGTTGCCATCCTCTCATAATTGTTTTCGACCGTGAGAATGCTTTTCACCCATCCGGAGCAATTTAGGAGTCTTTTCAGTTTGATTCCCCAGAGCCCATCATCTCAGAATTATTCATTCCAGCTTTCAACTCTCATTCTCAAAATCTTACCGGCGCATCATTCAAGTATTACCTAATCAGTTCACGATCTCTTCGTTCACTTGTATCTAAATCCCCTCAAGTATCGTCATTCGTTTTCCAATTCCTTCCGGTGATTTGTGCTTTTGCTATTTTCATGTTCAATTCTTACGGTGGTTCTTCCAAGATTCTTCTTCCTGCGGTTATCATATCAATGCATTCGTGCCTTCCAAATTCTACCGGTGGATCGTTGAAGACCTTCTCAAGTTGCGCTATATCTATCTTCATCCTTGCTACGAGAATAAGTAGTGTGCCAAATCCGTTGATTGTCATCAATTTAAATTGGTGAAGGATAAGCATAATGTAATTCTTATTCTTGTTTCATCGGGTAAATTCAATTCCTGCTTTCCGGAGTGGTTCATCAAATCACATTCTCGGTTCGAGATGCTTTATCTTTAATTTGGAGTTCCAAATTTTCACTTATCTCGTCGCGAAGCTCCATCTAAATCATCGCAGGGCTTCACCTTGTGTTTCAACTTCTCTTTCCTTTCGTTTGATCATTCTTTTATTACCGGAGTTCTTCATGGAGGCTCTACATGGTGGTTCGTCAAGGATTCTTTTCATTCTTCAATTTTTCTTCAAGATATCTCTCGAAACTATGATCCGCTAAGCTATACTTCAAGTTTTCTTCGTCTTGCAATCCGGAGTGCAATTGTTCTCCCTTATCTTTTGAGCTGGTAATATATCATTCTTCATTCACAAGAATGAGGTATTTAAACCCATCACTTTCTTCCATGGAGCTATCTTGGTATAAATTTCACCTAAAGCCTTCCATTGGGAATGTTGCTCTTTGTGGTGATTATCTATGATCCAAGTCTTATCCTTATCACCTCGGTGGAAGAAGATTTCTATCTTTTTCTAGCTCATAATCAAATCTTTTCCGTGAGTGGCAAGTTGTCACCTCATAATTTTGAGATGTCTTCTATAAGTCCATATCAAGCTTATCCTTTTTCGTTGTTGGTTTTCCAACAACTCCGTTTTAACTTGCTTGGAAGGGTGATTGAGGGAGTCCTGGATTAGGGGGTCTCCGGATAGTCGAACTATATCCTTTGGTCGGACTGTTGGACTATGAAGATACAAGATTGAAGACTTCGTCTCGTGTCCGGATGGGACTCTACTTGGCGTGGAAGGAAAGCTAGGCAATACGGATATGGATATCTCCTCCTTTGTGACCAACCTTGTGTAATCCTAACCCTCTCTGGTGTCTATATAAACCGAAGGGTTTTAGTCCGTAGGACAACAATCACAACATACAATCATACCATAGGCTAGCTTCTAGGGTTTAGCCTCTCTGATCTCGTGGTAGATCTACTCTTGTACTACCCATATCATCAATATTAATCAAGCAGGACGTAGGGTTTTACCTCCATCAAGAGGGCCCGAACCTGGGTAAAACATTGTGTCCCCTGCCTCCTGTTAACATCCGGCCTAGACGCACAGTTCGGGACCCCCTACCCGAGATCCGTCGGTTTTGACACCGACATTGGTGCTTTCATTGAGAGTTCCTCTGTGTCATCGCCGTTAGGCTTGATGGCTCCTACTATCATCGATAGCGATGCAGTCCAGGGTGAGACTTTTCTCCCCGGACAGATCTTCGTATTCGGTGGCTTTGCACTGCGGGCTAATTCGCTTGGCCATCTGGAGCAGATTGAAAGCTACGCCCCTGGCCGTCAAGTCAGATTTGGAAGTTTGAACTACACGGCCGACATCTGCGGAGACTTGATCTTCGACGGATTCGAGCCGCAGCCGGACGCGCCGCACTGTCACGATGGGTATGACCTAGCTCTGCCGCCGAGTAGTACCCCAGAGGCCGTGCCCTCATCAGCTCCGACCCTTAGCTCGGAGACAACTGCGCCAATCGAGGAAGGGTGGTTAGACACCGCCTCAGGGGCTGCAGTCTCAACGGCGATCGAGCCGAACACCAGCCTAACCCTCTGCGCAGCCCGTGACTCCAAGGTGCCGGACTCTTTTCCGGACTCCGAACCATCCGCGCCCCTGCCAATCGAATCTGATTGGGCGCCGATCATGGAATTCACCGCCGTGGATATCTTTCAGCACTCGCCCTTCGGCGACATTCTGAATTTACTAAGGTCTCTCTTTGTCAGGAGAGCCCTGGCCGGACTATGGCCAACAGGATTGGGATGCGGACGATGAAGAAATTCGACGTCCACCCACCACCCACTAGGTAGCCACTATCGATGATTTAACCGACATGCTCGACTTCGACTCCGAAGACATCGACGGTATGGACGACGATGTAGGAGACGAACATGAACCAGCGCCTATAGGGCACTGGAAAGCCACCTCGTCATATGACATATACATGGTGGATACACCCAATGAAGGCAATGGCGACGAGATAGCGGAGGATGACACCTCCAAGAAGCAACCCAAGCGCCGACGTCAGCGACGCCGCTCTAAGTCCCGCCAAAGAAAAAGTGGTGATACCGACATAGGAGATAATAACACTCCGGATAGTGCCGAAGACAACAACAATCGCCTCCAGCAAGATTTGGAGCAGGAGGGTGAAGGAGCCAGCTCTCCTGAGAGAGCGGCAGATGGAGAGGAGGAGGATGACAATTACATGCCCCCCTCCGAAGACGAGGCAAGCCTCGGCGACGGTGAATTCGCCGTACCAGAGGATCCCGTCGAACAAGAGCGCTTCAAGCGCCGGCTTATGGCCACGGCAAATAGCCTGAAGAAAAAGCAGCAGCAGCTTCAAGCTGATCAAGATCTGCTAGCTGACAAATGGACTGATGTCCTCGCGGCCGAGGAATATAAACTTGAGCGCCCCTCCAAGAATTACCCAAAGTGCAGGTTACTACCCCGACTAGAGGAAGAAGCGTATGATACGACTGATCGGCCACCTTGTGGCCGCGATAGAAAGGCATCCCAGCCAAAAGCGCAGCCTCCACCCTGACGCCATTCAAATAAAAAGGCATGGGGAGATATGCCAGACCTATGAGACATATTGGAGGACAAAGCAAAGCATGCAAGATCGATCTACGGATCACGACGGCGCACCACTCTGCGAGACGATAAACATCACGCCGGATATAGTAAAAGCAAATCCGGTCGGGCCGAACAAAGCGGGCAAGACCCTTTCGAGCTGCATCGCGATATAGCCCAATATAGAGGCACCGCACACCCCTTATGCTTCACAGACGAAGTAATGGAACATCAATTCCCAGAAGGTTTCAAACCTGTAAATATTGAATCATACGACGGCACAACAGATCCCGCGGTATGGATTGAGGATTTCCTCCTCCACATCCACATGGCCCGCGGTAACGACTTACACGCCATCAAATACCTCCCACTAAAGCTCAAAGGACCAGCGCGGCATTGGCTTAACAGCTTGCCAGCAGACTCCATTAGCTGTTGGGAAGATCTGGAAGCCGCATTCCTTGACAACTTTCAGGGCACTTACGTGCGACCACCGGACACCGATGACTTGAGCCACATAATTCAGTAGCCAGAAGAGTCGGCCAGGCAATTCTGGACTCGGTTCCTTACAAAGAAAAATCAAATCATCGACTGTCCGGATGCGGAGGCCTTAGCGGCTTTCAAACACAACATCCGAGACGAGTGGCTAGCCAGACACGTTGGTCAGGAAAAGCCAAAATCTATGGCAGCTCTCACGACACTCATGACCTGCTTTTGTGCGGGAGAAGACAGCTGGCTGGCTCGCAGTAATAACATATCAAAGAAACCATGGTACCTCAGATACCAAGGACGGCAATAGCAGGTCACATTGCAACAAACATAAGCGCCGCATTAACAGCGAAAATATTGAGGATATGGCAGTCAATGCCAGATTCAAAGGCTCTAAACCCGGTCAGCGGAAAAAGCCATTCAAACAAAGTACGCCGGGCCCGTCCAGCTTGGACCGGATACTTGATCGCTCGTGTCAAATACACGGCACCCCAGACAAGCCAGCCAATCACACCAACAGGGATTGTTGGGTGTTCAAGCAGGCCAGCAAGTTAATTGTCGAAAACAAGGACAAGGGGCCGCATAGCGATGACGAGGAGGAGCCCTGGCAGCCGCACACCGGAGGGCAGAAGAGGTTTCCCCCGCAAGTGCGGACAGTGAACATGATATACGCGACCCACATCCCCAAGAGGGAGCGGAAGCGTGCGCTCAGGGACGTATATGCGTTGGAGCCAATAGCCCCAAAATTCAACCCTTGGTCCTCCTGTCCGATCACCTTCGATCGCAGGGACCATCCCACTAGTATCCGTCATGGCGGATTTGCCGCACTGGTCCTAGACCCAATCATTGACGGATTCCACCTCACTCGAGTCCTTATGGATGGCGGCAGTAGCCTGAACCTGCTTTATCAGGACACAGTGCACAAAATGGGTATAGACCCCTCAAGGATCAAACCCACAAAAACGACCTTTAAAGGCGTCATTCCAGGTGTGGAGGCCCATTGCACAGGCTCAGTTACACTGGAAGTAGTCTTCGGTTCCCCGGATAATTCCAAAGCGAAGAGTTAATCTTCGATATAGTCCCGTTCCGCAGTGGTTATCACGCGCTGCTCGAGCGAACCGCATTCGCTAGATTCAATGCGGTACCGCATTATGCATACCTCAAGCTCAAGATGCCAGGACCTCGCGGAGTTATTACAGTCAATGGAAACATAGAGCGCTCTCTTCAAACAAAGGAGCACACCGCGGCCCTCGCAGCAGAAGCACAAAGCAGCCTCTCAAGGCAATCAACCAGTTCGGCGCTTCAAAGCCCAGACACCTTCAAGCGCGCTCGGGGCAATCGGCAAATAGACCGCCTGGCATGACCTGAGGTCGCGTAGCAATACGGAGGCCAACCCAATCCCAGCCCAACAGCGAAACTCGTGTCGGCGTCCATAATTACGCATTAAAAATACCATGGGCACAGGTGGGGAGGGGGCCACAACTGCGGCACGCCCCAAGACGCGGCTTAAACCGCACTAGGGGCTTCCCGTTTGGTTATTTTTCTTTTTTTCAGGACCTTAATCTCTGGAAACACTGTCCGGCAGCACTATTGCCGAACACATGATGCAGCAACCAAGGAGGCAGACAGCTACGTCATACCAAGGAATTCCCAGGTTGATTACAGTAACGAGTGAAATATTCGATTTAATGTCATTCCACAGCTCGCCCTTGGAAGGGACATAGTCCTACTCTTTGCTTATCGCACTATCTGTATCACTCTGCTTTAATGCATTTTTTAAACAATGCATGACATTACGACTATTATTGCATTCTTGTTATATATGTGTGTGTTCATTAATGACGCCTTGCAACCGTACACCTTGGTACGGCTAGTACACCAGGGGCTTACGTACCTCACAATACGGTGTCAAAAGTCCGAACACTTTCACAAGTGCGGCACCCCGAACTTATAGCATTATATGCATCAGCTCCGAATCATGTCTTTGGTCAAATGTTGGGTTTGCCCGGCTCCTATGTTTTGGTACCTTACGTTCCGCTCTATCGTCTAAGGTAGCGCTAGGAGAACTACTGTGATTGTGCCCCGGTTCTGCTGGGTTCAGCACCTCAGTAGAGAAAGCTAAAAGTGACTGTCATGATAAGGCGAGAGACTGGTTGCTGTTCGGCGAGGTTTTCGAGTCCCTAAAGACTTATGCCACTTAGAGCGAGGGGCCGGCCCTGTCCGGCTTAAAGGCATGTATCGCGCCCGAAATTCGGCCTTCCGAATACCAGGGGCTTCGCCGAAATTTAAAATTATAGAATTCTATGTCTAAGCGAGAGTGATAAAGCATTATTAGTCCGGTTGCCTTGTTCGCTGTGCTGAGCACCTCCTCGAAGGACCCAAACATGGGAACAAGAGTGCTTAGGTTTATCCCGAACACCCCAGCACTCGCGGCATGGGGGCAGAAGCCGAGGACTAGCCATCTCTCGGATTGGATAAACAGCCAAACATAAGGTAATATTTTAAATTCAAACAAGCATTGCATAGCGCATATGAAACAAGTTTTCATAAATACAGGATAAAACGAGCAAGTCTCATTCAAATATTACATCTTTTGAACACTCATCTGCGATGAGACGGGCACCCGGCAGAACACCCTCGTAGTACATCTCGGGGTGGCGGTGCTCCTTGCCCTCCGGCGGCCCCTACTTGATCAGCTTCACGGCGTCTAGCGTGACCCACTGCAATTTCACATGGGCGAAAGCCCGGTGTGCACCTTCAATGCAGACGGTCGCTTGACGACCTCCAGCCGCGGGCAGGCATCCACAAGCCGCCACACAAGGCCGAAGAAGCTGTTCGGAAGGGCGTCGCCGGACCACAGCCGGACTATAAAGCTCTTCATGGCTCGATCGGCCGCCTTATGTAGCTCGACCATCTGATTCAGCTGGTCGCTCATTGGCACCGGGTGTTCGGCCTCAGCATACTGAGACCAGAACAGCTTCTCCGTTGAGCTTCCATCCTCGGCCTGATAAAATTGTGCGGCATCGGACACATTGCGGGGCAAATCTACGAATGCTCCTGGAGAGCTCCGGATTCGGGTAAGTAATCGGTAATTTACTTTTACATGCTTGCTTTGCATATAGAAAGCCTTACCCGCCGCTATCTTCTTCTTTGCGTCGATCTCCTGGAGGGTCATTTGGGCTTCGGCCTTGGCACTTCTTGCGCTCTCGAGGGCCGCGGCAAGCTCAGACTCCGGCGTCTTTGAGTCAAGCTCCAACGCCTCGTGCTTCGCCACGAGAGCCTGGAGCTCTTGCTGCACCTCGCCAACCCGAGCCTCGTGCTTCTCTCGCTCGGTGCGCTCCTTGGCCACTTTATCTTCGGCCTTGGTTAGCGCTTGCTTCAGGGTCGCCACCTCGGTCGTGGCCCCTGGCAAACATACAATGATCCTGTCATTTTGCAATCTCGTCCTCTTTTATATATACATATCTATAGATAGGGTATTACTTACCCTTGTTCTCCTCGAGCTGCCTCTTGGCAAGGCCGAGCTCTTTCCTGGACCCCTCGAGGTTCTGCTTCAGTACGGCGACCTCCACAGTCAGTGCGGCGGATGCCAGCAGCGAAGCCTGCATATGCATATTGACATACTTATATTAGACTCCTGCGATATTATTTGATCCTCTGCTCGGCTTTTCTTTGTGAACACCGAACAAAGCATCAGGAGCTACTGTCTATGCGGTAATATTTCTACTACATTTTAAAACACTTACCTCAAAGCCTGTTAGAAGGCTGGCACAGGCTTCAGTCAATCCGCTCTTGGCGGACTGAACCTTTTGGATCACCGCACTCATGATAGTGCGGTGCTCCTCGTCGATGGAAGCGCTGCGAAGCGCTTCCAGCAGATTGTCCGGTGCCTCTGGATGGACAGAGATCACCAGCACAGGCGTCTTGCCCCTCTTAGAAGGAGGCAGCCTGCCCGAGCCCGGAACCGCTGGAGGGTTCGGCGTGGTGTTCGGCTGAGGGCCGAACTCGGAGCTCTCAGGGGCCCCGTCCCCTCGGCTCCAGAGTCCGGAAGGTCGCCTTGGGGCGCCTCTTGAACTGTCTCCCCTTGATCCGGTGCCTCTTGAGACAGCACCTCGGCATCGCCAGCAGGATGAGGGGAGGTGGCGGTCGGGACTGGATCACTATCCATGTCCGACGAGCCCAGGGAGCCGTCCGACGATACCTCGATATTGGCTCGTGGCGGCCTACATAATTATGTTCGGCGTTAGGTAAAACAGTGCGACAAAGGAATTCTATGAGTTAATTGGTATCCGTATACTTACGATCTCCCCGGGGGCTTGGCCCTGGGCAACCACTCGTCTTCGCCTTTGTCGGCGGCGGTGGAACTGTCCGGAAGGAGAGTCCTTCCCCTCTTGGACCCTTCGGCCTCCCCAGTTGGGGCGACCTTCCTTTTCTTGTCTCCCCGCCTGGAGGGGGAGCATCTTCTTCTTCATCCTCGTCTTCGGGGGAAGAGTGTGCCGCAGAGTTATCAGATGATGAGTCCGATAACACCTGGCGTCGGGAACTCTTTCGGGTTCCCTTGGCCTTCTTGGTCTTCTCCGACACCTTGTAAGGAGCTTGATGGGGTTATGTACCTAGGGTAGGGCCACGGACCTGTCCCAAGTAACTTACCCTAGGACATCCCTAGAAGAGGTCGCCTTCCAGTCGACCAACGAGGACTCACTCGACCAACGAGGACACACTCGACTGGCCTGAAGGACTCGACCACGAAGACTCACTCGACCACTAGGAGGTCAAGAGGCACTCTGCACCGCAACGGTCTGTAATTAAGTAGACTTTATGATAGTAAAGGCACTTTATGTGGGGCGTTACCAGTAACGCCCCAGACTTAACTCACCTTAAACCTTCTCCTACGTGGGCTGGCTGGGGTCCTGGCGCACTCTATATAAGCCACCCCCCTCCACAGGCAGAAGGGTTCGGCACCTTGTAATCTATACATTCATAATCCACTCGACCGCCTCTGGGCTCCGAGACGTAGGGCTGTTACTTCTTCCGAGAAGGGCCTGAACTCGTACATCCTTTGTGCTTACAACCTCTCCATAGCTAGGACCTTGCCTCTCCATACCTACCCTCCACTCTACTGTCAGGCTTAGAACCACGACAGTTGGCGCCCACCGTGGGGCAGGTGTTTTAGCGATTTTGTGGAGAAGTTGCGATTCTTCCGAGTATTTTCATCATGGTGTCTGCTGGAGTTTTGATCGAGGGTCAAGAGATCCGTCTCGGCACTCTCACCTTCATCGCCGACGACTCCGCATGGCTCCAAGAGGCTCCACTCGACGTAGATGCGCTCCCCGTCCGCGGTGCGACGCATTTTCGCGCATGTGTCCGCGGCGTTCTGCTGCGGCAACCATCGACCCAGTATCGGTCGGTTCCTCCGTCTTCCACCCTCCCGGTCTCCCGCCAGCGCAAGCGCTCAGGCCGGTCGAGGCTTCAGCGATGGGTGAGTCACGCGGTGGCTCGCCAGTCGGCCACTACACAAGTTGCGGCAATCGAGCCCAACGAATCTCTCTACGGCTTGTTCGATCAGTCGACTGGCTCCGGAGAGACTGCATCCGAGTGCGGAAGCAGTGATCCAGCGGCGGAAATCTTGATGGTCGACGGGCCCCATAGCCCTCCCGGCTTCGCCCGCGGTGGTGGAGCGGGTGACGGCGGCGACCCTGCGCGAGGTTACGAAGAGTACCAGCCCGAGCCACTCGACTCTCTGCAAAGAGAAGAGCTCCGCCGCAGGAACGAGGATCCCCTGCGTATTCCCATCGCAGGAGAAACCCCCGAGGCTCGTGCCTTGGAGGAGGCGCGTCTGGTCAATTTGGCCGAGCGCACTCGACTGGAGAACCTTCAGCGAGCACTCGACGAGCGCGCGCGGCAACGAGTTCCCGACACCAGTCGACGTCAACTCTTCCCGCCGACTCAGGTATATCGAACCCCAATTCAGAATTTAGCAGCTGCGACCCGTATAGCAGAGTCCATTCAGCCTTCGCAGTCAGAAGCTGGCAGAGGTTTGCTGCAGATCAGGGATCTACTCCGGGCAGCAGGAGATCAGAATTCAGCCGTGTCTCAGTCGCGCAACAGAATTCACAGTCGATCCGTCACTGTGAATACAGTTCAGTCGGCTCACAGCCCCAGATCGCCTCCGCGGCGCGAAGGGCGTGAGTATCGGCGAGATCAATATGGCGACAGGCTCGACCGGGATGATAGGCGTCGAGTGCCCTATTCCCCTCCGAGGGGTGGGTCTTACGCTCCTCGGCAGCCAGATGATAGGCGTCAGTACAGTACAGGGCGTAGAGTTCCAGTTGACCCCAGGGAGCCAGGCTTCGACGCGCGATCCATTATCGTGCAAGGGTTGGTCGACCGGAACAGAGCCCATCGTGGTGCACTCGACAGAGAAGTGCCCACGAGCAGTCGAGTACATGTTTCTGGTCCTGAATGTTTCAGCAGAGCTATCAGAGCCGCTGTTATTCCCCCCAATTTCAGGTTGGCAACAGGAGTCAGCAAATTCACTGGTGAGTCTAAGCCTGAAACTTGGCTTGAAGACTACCGAGTGGCAGTTCAGATCGGTGGTGGGAACAACGAGGTGGCCATGAAGCATTTGCCCCTCATGTTGGAAGGTTCTGCCAGGGCATGGTTGACCCAATTACCTCCTAGCAGTATTTACACTTGGGAAGATCTGTCCCGAGTGTTCGTCAGAACGTTCGAAGGGACTTGCAAGCGACCAGCGGGATTGACAGAGTTGCAAGTCTGCGTGCAGAAAACCAATGAGACTCTCAGAGAGTATATTCAGAGGTGGATCACTTTGCACCACACAGTGGAAAATGTCTCTGACCATCAGGCAGTATGCGCCTTCAAAGATGGTGTCAAGAACAGAGAACTGAGCTTGAAATTTGGTCGAACCGGTGACATGACCTTGAGTCGGATGATGGAGATTGCTACCAAGTACGCCAACGGCGAAGAAGAAGACCGACTCCGAAGCGGCAAGCACAAGCCGAGTCAGTCGGAAAAAGGAAATTCCAGTCGGAAACATAAGCGGAAGGCTGAACCAGCAGCTCCTGGAGAGGCTCTGGCTGTGACTCAAGGAAAGTCTAAGGGGAAACCAAAAGGATCCTGGAACCCCAAGAAGGTGAAGGATAAAGAAGGGAACGACGTGATGGATATGCCGTGTCATATTCACACGAAGAAAGATGAAGAGGGGAATATCATTTACCCAAAGCACACCACTCGCCAATGTCGACTCCTGATCCAGCAGTTTCAGGGAAAACAGTCTAAGGACAAGGAGAAGGAGTCGGACAAAGCCGAAGACAAAGAGGACAGCGAGGGAGGATACCCGCATATCAACTCCACTCTGATGATCTTCGCAGATGTGGAAAGCAGAAGTCGACTGAAAGTAATTAACCGAGAGGTTAACATGGTTGCTCCAGCGAAGGCAAATTATCTGAAGTGGTCTCAAACACCCATCACATTCGACCAATCTGATCACCCAACTCATATTGCCACCCCTGGGAGGCAAGCTTTGGTGGTCGATCCAGTTGTCGAAGGCACTCGACTGACAAAGGTGCTGATGGACGGTGGAAGTGGGCTGAATTTGTTATATGCAGACACGCTGAAAGGTATGGGCATTCTGATGTCCCGATTGAGCACTAGTAACATGAGCTTCCATGGAGTTATACCAGGGAAGAAGGCTGAGTCCCTCGGCCAGATAGCTTTGGACGTAGTATTTGGCGATTCAAAGCATTTCCGCAAAGAAAAGTTGACGTTTGAGGTCGTGGATTTTCAAAGTGCATATCATGCCATTTTGGGGAGGCCAGCCTATGCACGGTTCATGGCTCGACCATGTTACGTGTACCTCAAATTGAAGATGCCCGGTCCCAAAGGTGTGATCACTGTCACCGGTGATAGGAAAAAGGCAGAGGAGTGCTTTCAGAAAGGCTCCAAAATTGCCGATTCCCAAGTGACAGCGGTCGAGTTCGAAGAATACAAGCAAAACGCAGATCCGAGTGACTTGCTGCGATCCAAGAAGCCCGCCACAGAATCTGCATTCCAGTCGTCCGGTGAGACGAAGCCTGTTCACATTCACCCGACCGACCCCGAAGCGGCTCCGACCCGCATCTCCACAACACTCGACCCAAAATAGGAAGAAGCGCTCATCCAGTTCCTCCGTGAGAACTGGGACATTTTTGCATGGAAGCCCGCTGACATGCCAGGTGTTCCCAGGGGACTGGCTGAGCATCGCCTAAGAGTCGACAAGTCTGCAAAGCCAGTCAAAGAACATCTTCGGCGGTCCGCCGTCCAGAAGAGAAAGGCCATCGGTGAAGAAGTGGCTCGACTGTTGGCGGCAGGATTTATCCGAGAGATATTCCACTCCGAGTGGCTCGCTAATGTCGTCATGGTTCCTAAGAAGGACAAGTCACTCCGAATGTGCATAGATTTCAAGCACATCAACCGGGCCTGCCCGAAAGATCACTTTCCTCTCCCTCGCATAGATCAAATTGTTGACTCGACCGCGGGATGCGAGAGGTTGTCTTTTTTAGATGCTTACTCCGGGTACCACCAGATCCGTCTGTATGGGCCCGATGAAGTAAAAACAGCTTTCATCACTCCATTCGGGTGCTTCTGCTATATCACCATGCCATTCGGCCTCAAGAATGCCGGAGCCACATTTATGCGAATGATTCAGAAGTGTCTACTCACTCAAATCAGTCGGAATGTGGAAGCTTATATGGATGATATTGTTGTCAAGTCACGAAAAGGTTCCGACCTGCTCGCCGACCTCGCCGAAACATTTGCCAACCTCAGAAGGTATGATATCAAGCTCAATCCATCAAAGTGCACATTTGGAGTTCCTGGTGGCAAGTTACTCAGTTTTCTCGTTTCCGAACGGGGAATCGACGCCAACCCAGAAAAGATTGGCACTATTCTCCGAATGAAACGCCCTGTGCGAGTGCACGATGTCCAGAAGCTTACTGGATGCTTGGCTGCATTAAGTCGATTCATCTCGCGACTCGGTGAAAAGGCATTGCCTCTTTACCGACTGATGAAGAAGGCTGACAAGTTCGAGTGGACTCCAGAAGCTGATGCAGCGTTTGCCGAGCTAAAAGCTCTGCTCTCCACCCAGCCGGTGCTTGCTGCTCCAATCAGCAAAGAGCCTCTGTTGCTCTACATCGCAGCCACAGGACAAGTCGTCAGTACTGTGCTAACGGTCGAGCGGGAAGAAGAAGGAAAAGCTCTCAAAGTTCAGCGCCCAGTGTATTATTTGTCTGAAGTCTTGACTCCATCCAAGCAGAGATATCCTCATTATCAGAAGCTTGTGTATGGAATATACATGACCACAAAGAAGGTTGCTCATTATTTCTCTGACCATTCAATCACAGTCGTCAGCGACGCTCCACTATCAGAGATTTTGCACAGCAGAGATGCAACTGGTCGAGTGGCCAAATGGGCGATTGAACTTCTTCCCCTTGATATCAAGTTTGAGGCAAAGAAAGCCATTAAGTCCCAGGCAATAGCAGATTTCCTCGCCGAGTGGATCGAACAGCAGCAGCCGACCGAAGTTCACTCGGAGCATTGGACCATGTTTTTCGATGGTTCTAAGATGTTGAATGGTTCCGGTGCTGGGGTTGTCCTGGTTTCCCCCAGAGGAGATAAGCTCAGATATGTGCTCCAGATTCACTTTGATTCCTCCAACAACGAGGCAGAATATGAGGCCCTCCTATATGGGTTGCGCATGGCCATTTCACTCGGCGTCCGTCGCCTAATGGTCTATGGCGACTCGGATTTAGTGGTCAATCAGGTGATGAAAGAGTGGGACGTGAGAAGCCCAGCCATGACTGGATACTGCAGCGCAGTGAGGAAGCTGGAGAAAAAGTTCGAGGGGTTGGAACTCCATCATATACCCCGACTGAAAAATCAAGCAGCTGATGATCTAGCAAAGATAGGTTCCAAGAGAGAAGCCATTCCGAGTGGTGTGTTCTTGGAGCATATACATACTCCATCAGTCAAAGAAGATCCTTTCACCAAAGAAACTCCGCAGCCCAAGAGTGCCACAGATCCGACTGAAGTTGAAGTCCCAGCGGTGGTCGACTTGATCATGGAGGTTTTGGTAGTCATTCCCGACTGGACGATCCCGTATGTCGCATATATCTTGAGGAAAGAGCTTCCGAAGGATGAGGAAGAGGCTCGACAGATCGTCCGTCGATCTAAGGCCTTTACTGTCATCAAAGGACAATTATACAGAGAGAGCGCGACTGGAGTCGGTCAGAAGTGCATAACACCGGAAGAAGGTCGACTCATCCTCAACGATATTCACTCGGGGACCTGTGGTCATCATGCGTCCTCTCGGACCATCGTGGCCAAAGCATACCGAGCCGGATTTTACTGGCCCAAGACGAATGAGATGGCAAAGGAGATAGTAGATAAGTGCGAAGGATGTCAGTTCTACTCGAATATGTCGCACAAGCCTGCGTCAGCTTTGAAGACCATCCCACTCGTCTGGCCTTTTGCAGTTTGGGGGCTGGACATGATCGGTCCTTTGAGAACAGGACGAAGTGGCTTCACGCATGTACTGGTGGCAGTCGACAAGTTCACCAAGTGGATCGAAGCTAAACCAATCAAGAGCCTCGACACCGGTACTGCTGTTAGCTTCATCAGGGAACTAGTATTCAGATATGGAGTCCCGCACAGCATCATTACGGATAATGGGTCGAACTTTGACTCAGAGGAATTCAGAACCTTCTGCAACTCCCAGGGCACACGGGTCGACTACGCATCAGTCGCCCATCCGCAGTCGAATGGACAAGCAGAGCGAGCTAATGGACTGATTCTCAAGGGACTGAAGCCGCGACTGATGCGTGATCTCAAACACGCGGCTGGAGCTTGGGTCGACGAACTTCCATCTGTACTCTGGGGACTGCGGTCCACACCCAATCGGTCGACCGAAAGAACTCCATTCTTCTTGGTCTATGGAGCTGAAGCAGTCTTGCCGAGTGATCTTCTCCACAATGCTCCTCGAGTCGAAATATACAACGAAGTAGAAGCTGAACAAGCGCGGCAGGACGCAGTCGACCTTTTAGAGGAAGAAAGGGAGATGGCTCTGATCCGGTCGACCATCTACCAACAAGATCTGCGCCGTTTCCACGCCCGAAATGTGAGAGGTCGAGCCTTCCAGGAAGGGGATTTGGTTCTCCGAGTGGATCAGCACAAACCACACAAGCTTGCTCCTTCTTGTGAAGGCCCTTTCATCGTCACCAAGGTTCTCCACAACGGGGCATACCGTCTTTACAACGTCGAGCATAATATCGACGAGCCCTGAGCTTGGAACGCGGAGTTACTCCGCCCGTTTTACACTTAAGTTTTATCACTCGGATGAGTTGCAATAAAGAACTTCTGTAATCCATGGGTTTAGAAATAATTGTGTCAGCACTTTTTATTTTTGTCCACATAAAAACTCCCCCTCAGTGGGTGGCTTAGCCGCGAATCCGTTTCGCCTAAGTTTATAAAAATCCTACCGAGTGGTAAGCCAGCCTTCCACTCGGGGGCTTAGCCGCGAATCCGTTTCGCCTAAGTTTATCAAAATCCTACCGAGTGGTAAGCCAGCCTTCCACTCGGAGGCTTAGCTGCGGCCTCGTGCTCGCCTAAGTTATAAAAATCCTACCGAGTGAAGAGCAATCCTCTCATTCGGGGGCTTAGCTGCAGTCCAAGCACTCGCCTAAGTTTATCAAAACCCTACCGAGTGGTAAGCCAGCCTTCCACTCGGAGGCTTAGCTGCAGCCTCGTGCTCGCCTAAGTTATAAAAATCCTACCGAGTGAAGAGCAATCCTCTCACTCGGGGGCTTAGCTGCA